>NW_005197877.1:536246-613210 GCF_000372725.1 Emiliania huxleyi CCMP1516 | reverse complement strand
GTTTCCCCTTAGCGCGTCACAGGGTGTAGGTTCAGTGGCCGGACCGACCTTTGTCTCTTGTTTTTTGGGCTGGCTCTGGTTTTTGGGGCGGGGCTTGTCCGGTACCCTGTGTCGGGTTTCGAAGCTTGCCTTTCTCGCGTCCTGTGGATGTACCTTTGTCGCGCGCCGGAGATGACTCGACGCCGCTGAGATCGGAGATCAAGCTCTGACAGGTCGCGAGTCGCTCCTTTGACGCCGACGTGACTCACCCGTGCAGATCACATCAGGACACGGTCTCGACGCGCTCGGTACGACGCCTGCGACCCGTCTCGGGTCAGGTGGCACGACGCTCATATCGCCTGCCAGCGCTGCCGTGCAGGTTGCCACGACGAGGTCGAGCAAGCTTCTATACGCTCGCCGAGCCTTCCTTTCCATCCCATTAGGCAGCCTGGGAACGGTGGCGATCAGAGGCAAAGCCTACGAGGGGTGGTGGAACCACATGTCACGGCTACTGCCGGCTCGACCCCACGATAGCCTCCGGAGGCTGACTTTGAGGCACAATCATCGGACGATGTCGACGAGTTGGGTCGCTCTCGCGGTAGCCAGATGACCTCTCATACTAGGATCATCGGCCATGGCCGCAGGGAGCGCGGGGGAGGGCGCTGGAAGCAACACGGAGCTCCGTTGGAGACGTTTTCAAGATTAGCGTGTCAGAGTGAAATGGCACTAGCCCAAAGGAAATTCTACACCTGAGAAGAACTCACGCTGTGGACAGTCGCAAATTCGGATACTGCAGCGGGACCATCAAGCACGCCGTGGGGTATGGCCCGGATTGCATCTGCCGGCTCTCCTCGCCACCAGGCACAAGACACGGCCGGCTCTCGCCACCCTTCCACTCACCCCAACCATACACATCGCCCTCCTCACTCACGGCAAAGCTGGTCTCCGCATAGTCACCTTGACCTGCGGCTATCCCCACCACCCTCACCACCCCTTGGAGCCCCTCTATGACTCGCGGCGTAAGCTGGCTGTGGCAATCGCCATGCCCAAGCTGGCCGTCGTAGCCCGAGCCAAACGAGTAGACCGTTCCCGCCTCACTCAGGCAGAGGCTGTGAGTGCCTCCCGCAGACACCGCAACTATCCTCACTCCTCGAAGCGCCTCGATGAGCCGCGGCGTGAAATGGTCGTGCTCGTCCTCGCCGTGCCCGAGCATGCCGTAGAACTCTCCGCGTCCACTCCCGCCACAGCCGAAGGAGAGCACCTCTCCCGCCTCACTGAGCACTAGGGAGTGGTTTTGGCCCGCCGACACGGCGACCACCCTCACGCCTTGCAAAGCTCGGATCACGCGCGGAGCGTGGCAGCACCATGTCGCGTCATTGTACTCGCAATCGCCATGCCCAAGCTTGCCCTCCGAGCTGCTGCCCCACGAGTACACCTCCCCCGCCTCGCTCAGCACTAGGCTGTGCTCTGCTCCCGCCGACACCGCAATCGCCTTCACGCCTTGCAGTGCGGGGATGACTCGCGGAGTCCCGCGCGCACGATCCCATTCCGGGGGAGTGTCCTCGTCTGTGAAAGCCACAAGTCTGCTCACAAGTCTGCCGCCCGGAGGCACCAGAACATGCTCCCAACCGCTGCCGCACGAGTAGACATCTCCCGTGTCACTCAGCATTAGGCTGCGGGCGCCCTGGTAAGCTTCGCCTCCCGCAGCAACTGCAACCACCCTAACCCCTTGCAGCGCCTCGACAAGCCGCGGCTCGAAAACATCATCCTGATTGCCATGCCCGAGCGGCCCGCCGCTGCCCAGGCCGAACGAATAGACCTCGCCAGCCTCGCCGAGCACCAGATGGTGCGTATCCGACACCGAGACGCTGCGGACAATCGTAGCAGCGAGCCCTGGCACCACTGTCGGCACTGGCACCACGATGGCCTGAGCCCCATGGCCCAGCATAGCTCCCCTGAAATGCTGCTCTGCGTGTTGGGTTGGTGGCGTCTGATCGCCGCACGTGAGCAGCCTCCCTTCCGCATCGATGAATGCACTGCTGCGAGTGCCTCCCGCCACAATCTGGCGCTGGCGCTGAAACAGGTCGCGCCGTTCGCCCCAGCAGAGCGCCTGCGCCATCGACTCGCCTGCGCGCAGCCCCCGTTCGATGATGTGGGGCAGATAGCCCGTCGGCAGTGGCACTGTGCCTCCACGCACGCTCGTCCGCTCACGCATGGCCTCCTCGAAAACCGTGCGAGGCGGTGAGGAATGCGGCGGGCCGTAGAACAGGCGGCACGTGCAGGCAAGGTGTGCCACGTCCTTCACGGTTGGCAACAAGACGGCGATGCGCACGATCATCTCCGGCGGCAGATCGGCGAGCTCGAAGCAGACGGGCTGAGCAGGAGAGGCGGCGGCGGTGGCGGGAGAAGTGGTGAGTGTGATGCTCTGGAGGCGTGCGCCGATTTGCTCGTGCAGAGTGATCGCGGCACGCAGATCATCCTCATCGATGGAGGACGGCGACGACGCCTGGAGTGCTGCGGCGGCCGAGCGGAGGTGGGCGAGATAAGACATGGCACTCACACAAAATCAGCTGGATTCGGCTCTATCGCCCTCGGGGATCCTGCAGTTTGAGCCTCAGTTTTTTGTTGTTGCCTTTTGTGGCAATTGCAGGACGCTACAACCACGGGCGCCGCCCTCCCTCGACTGTCTGCTAAATTAAATCTATGCAAGCTTGTCGGTACAACACTATTGACACAGCGAGCGACCTCGACGTGGGGCCTCAGGGAGCGAGAGGCCCAACCTGGGCCCAGCAAGACCCAAGGCGCCCACCGACAGCCGTCTCAGAGCCCTGCGGGCTTCTTCCGCTTTGCCGGGCGCTCGAAGTCGTTCGACGCCTTGACGCCGGCCATCCGCTGCTTGTACTTGCCGGCGAGGCCGCGGTCGGCCGCCCAGAGGGCGTCCTGGGCCGAGGGAGCGCTTTGTGGGCGAGAGGAGGGGGGGGGCGGGGGTGGAGAGGGGGGGAGGGGGGGGAGGAGCCCGCTCGCTCGCTCTCGCGTCTCGCTCTCGGCGGCTCGCTCTCGCGCCTTTGAGGAGGTGTCCTCGGCGGAGAGGTGCGTCCACTTGACGGCGCCTCGGTGGCCGAAGTTCTTGACCTGCATCGGCGCCGGCATCGCCGCCTTGTCTCCGACAGCGTCGCGCCCGGTCGCCGCGCCAAAGTCCTGCGACATGACTGGCCCCATCTTTGCATTGCCCGTCTCGTCCTCGTCCTGGAAGTAGGCGCCCTTGTGGTAGTACCGCTGCAGGAACTTCCACTGCTCCTTCTCCTGCCCGTGCCCCGCACGGCCCTGGTTGAACTCCTCGTCCTCCGCCGCCCTCTCCGCGTCAGTCAGCTTGCGCCGCCGCTCGATCTCCGCCTTGTCCGCCTCCTCCTTGCGCGCCTCCTCCCGCTCGCGCTTCACGCGCCGCAGCTCTCGCACCTACCATCGCTCGAACATCATCGGTTAGTCACTCACCTTTCATTCATCGCTCATTCACATCTCATTCATCAACCGCTCATTCACATCTCGCACCTTCCACCGCTCGAACTGCTCCAGCTCATCCGCCTCGTCGTCGTCGTCTGGCGGCGCCTCAAACTCTGACTTGTCGACTGGCTGACTCGGCCCCGCCTCCTCCTGCTGGACGATCTGCACCAGCAGCTGGCGGGACTCGTCGGCCCGCTCGGCGACGCGCGCCTCGCGCTTCGCCTTCGCCTCCTCCTCCTCGGCGATCCTGCGGGCGGGGCGGCACAGAGTTAAGCCTCGCCCTCCCTCTGCAGCAGCCCCCCCCCCCCCCCCCTCCCCCCGGCGCTCCTCGCGTCGCGCTCGGCGATGGTGTCGCGCATTCCGGCGCCGATGAAGACGGGCTTCATCAGCACGCGCGGCGCACCCTCCTCCTCCGACTCGTCCTCTGTCTCGTACTCGCTGCTCTCCTCCTCTCCCCCGCCGCCGCCGCCGCCGCCGCCGCCGCCTGCCTCGTCGTCGTCGTCATCGTCGTCGTCGTCCTCGGCGGCGGCAGCCTCCGCCTCCTCCGCCGCCCGCCGCCGCCGCATCGCCAGCAGCCGCTCGCGCCTCGCCTCGATCTCCGCCTCCTCGTCCTCCTCCTCCTCTTCGCTGCCGCCGCCGCCTCCGCCGCCTCTGCTACCGCCGCCACCGGACTCAACGACGGCGGCGGCGGCGGCGGGCCGGCGGCGGCGGCGCACGTCGGCCTCGTCCGCGCTCTCGCCCCCGTCGCTCCCCTCGCCGCCGCTCCCCTCCACCACGGCCGCGCGCGCCCGCCGCCGCCGATCAGACGACCCGCCCTCGACGACGCCCGCTAGCCGCTGCATCCTGCGGTCCGAGGAGGAGGAGGCGCCGGCGCCTGACGCGCCAGGCGCGCCCGATCCCGCGACGCCGGCCGCTCCGCCCCCGCCCAAGAACGAGCCCGCCTCGCTCTCCTCCTCCTCGCCTGCTGCCCCGGCCCAACTCGGCGCCTTGCCCGGCCAGTAGCGCTTCACCTCGACCTTCTCGACCACATTCTCGGCCACCTTGCGGCCCGCCGCCTGCGCCCGCTTCGACCCCTCGCCCTGCGCCGCGCGCGCTGACATGAGGCGACGAGAGAAGAAAAAACCGCTGCGGCGTCCACCCATACCGCGTTGGTGTCCAGTCCGAGCCTGGCTGTTCTTCACCTTTCTACCTACCTACTCCAACCCTAGCTCTCGCTTCGCCAATTCTTTTTCTTCGTGCTGTCGTGGTCTGGGCAGGTGATCTGTGAGGGTCCGCCCGCAGGCGCATTTTGTATACCGAGGCGGTGCCCGGTGCCGAACCTGTCGGACCTTGAGACAGCGTTGTAGATCCCTGGGCGAGGGTGGTGGAGAGGGCAGTCCGTCGGCGCCAAACCACCTCCCACCGAGGTGGGCAGGTTCCACGCGTTCCCGGACCGCCCCGTTGGAGGTAGGCCGCTCGTCTAGCCAATCAGCCTTAAGCGAGCGGCCTGGCCGTTGGAATGGCCCAAGACCGGTCCCCGTCGGGAGGGACTCTGGAAGAGGAGAGCAACCAGGTGCCCGGGGGCGTCCCGCCCACATCCGGATGACCTCTCCTCCTTCGACCAGCCGTCCCCGTGGTGGTCACGCGGCCTCTGGCCGGAACGGGATCTACCTCGCAAGCGAGTCACCCGGGCCGGCGCGCGTCTTCCGGGAGAGGGGCGGGAGCGAGGGACCTCCTTAGTAAGCCGGCATGCAGGCGCATGCACGGCCGTTCAGAAACTTTCCCGGCCGCTGGAATGGCTGCGCTCTCCCGCCCCTCACGCCGGGTTGAGGGGAGGACGACTGTCTCCGCAGGCGGACCTCAGTTACGAGCCGCCCTCCCCTCGAGACGCGAGGCCAGCGCACTCGGGGCCGAGCCCCAGCGTGCACCGTCCCACACGCCTCACGCGGCCTCTGGCTGGAACGGGATCGCAAGCGAGTCCCCCAGGCCGGCGCGCGTCTTCCGAGAGAGGAGCGGGAGCGAGGGACCTTCTTAGTTGTCCGGCATGCAGACGCATGCACGGCCGTTCAGAAATTTTCCCAGCCGTTGGAATGGCTGCGCTCCCGCCCCTCACCGGGCCGCGAACGGGTAGTAGACGTTGGCGCCGAAGAGGGAGGAGTCGCCGAAGGTCGGGTAGTCGTCGGTCATGCGGGGGGAGGAGGAGTCGGCGAGCAGCAGGGAGAAGAAATGCCTGAGAGGGTGGGAGGGAGGCGTGAGGCGCAAGGTGAGGGGCGTGGGGGCGCGGGGCGCGGGGCGTGCGTGGGACGCGAGGCGTGAGGCGCAGGGCGTGGGGCGGGAGGGCGCGGGGCGCTCGAGTGAGGGCAGGGTGTGTTGTGTGTGTGTGTAAATGTGTGTGTGTGTTGTGTGTGTGTGTGTTGGTTTGTTTGTGCGAGAGCTGGGCAGGGCAGGGCAGGGCGGCGGCGAGCGGCGAGCGGCGAGCGGCGTCGGCGAGATCGGCGACGAAGAGAGGCGATGGTGACGTACACGGCGGCAGTGTTCACGGCAGCAGCGCCGGTGGCGGCCCCGCGCAGCGGCGGCGGCGCCCTGAGTGAGGCAGGCTGCCCTGCACAGCCTGCTGGGCACGCTCCCGCCGAGCGGCGCGCCATGCGGGCCCGCCGCGGGCGACGCGGGCGGCGAGCCGACACGCGTGTCGCAGGCGTAGACAGCACTGGCGAGGCGAGGCGGCTGGCGCCGGTCCCGGAGGCGGCTGCAGGAAGAGCAGCGAGGCAGAAGTCACTGTCCAAGGCGTACTGAGCAGGCTGCCATCGAGCAGCGCGCCATGCGGGCCTGCCGCCGGCGACGAGATTGGAGAGCCGACAGGCATCGAAGAGGTAGGTACTGAGGAGGGCCATCGCGCCCGAGGCGGTCCGCGCCGGCCCTGCAGGCCGTCTCAGAGAGCCTGGCGAGGCTGTACAGAATGCCAAGAGCATACTGGGCAGGCTGCCGTCGAGCGACGAGCCATGCTGGCTCGTCGCAGGCGATGAGGTCGAGGAGCCGATCGGAGCGTCGCAGAGGCTGCCGACCACTGCCGTTCGCCCTCGGGCCCAGGGGTGGAAGGCAAGCTTCCTGGCGTTTCTGGCGAGCGTCCAGACGTCGCAGAGCATCCGGCAGGCGCGCAGCGACCCAAATTTTTGCTCACCGCACGGCCGTGCGAGCCGTCGGTCGGTGGTGATGGTCGGCGTCGGCGCGCGCCGACCGACGCGGCGGCGGTGGGCGTCATGTGGCGGGCGTGGGAAAGAGCATTGTCCGAATTGCGGCGGACGTCCCTTTTTTTCGGGCAGGTTGAGAGAGAGAGAGATTTTTAGCATTACGTGTGAGTGTTAGAGTTGTTTGGTATTGCAGGTTGTGAGGGACACGCCGATCTGACAAAATCCCGAGTGCCAAACAACTCAAAATCCATGGCGATGGCGCTAAAAGGTTCTTTCCCCCCCCCCCGCAAGGCGCGCGATGCACATGTGTCATGTCCCACCATGCTCCATGCAGAGCGCATCTCTCTCTCTGTTGTGCGAGGCGTGAACCGCACCATTCGCTAAAAAAAAAAGTCCGAACCCAGGAGTTGATCTAGCCAGGGTTCGGACTTTTTGCGGGGTATGGTATGGTACTCTCGCGCAACCCACCTCGAGACCATACCCCCCCCCGCCTGCTGACAGACCCAGCCTCCCGGAGACCGGGGATGGGCGGTCAGGACCATACCCCCCCACCCTTTGGGCCGCGATATACCATACCATACCCCGCAAAAAGTTGGAACCCAGGTGCTCGAGTCCCACACATGCCGCTCACCACCAAGCTCACGCAACGCCTCGGCATCCAGCACCCAATCATTCAAGGTGGCATGCACTATGTGGGCTACGCGCCCCTCGCGGCCGCCGTGTCTAATGCCGGCGCCATCGGTGTCATTACGGCGTTGACGCAGCCGAATGCCGAGGCGTTGAGGAGCGAGATTCAGAAGACGCGCTCGCTGCTTCGATCACCCGACACGCCGATCGGAGTGAACCTGACTGTACTGCCACAGCTCAACTCGCCCGACTACCCGGCAATCGTCCAGGTGCTGCTCGACGAGAAGGTGGCACGTCGTAGCCAAAGTCAGAGCGGCAGCACTCATCTCCTCCACGTGCCCACTCCTCTCGCCCGCTCGCGCAGGTGCCGATGGTCGAGACTGCGGGATCGCCAAAGTGCGCCGAGCTGTGGGAGCTGCTCAAGGCGAGAGCGGACTCCACACTCTGACCCGGACCCGGAAGATGTTTCTGTCCCTGGCCCTGCCCCGACCCTGACCCTGGCCCTGCTGCTCGAGGCGGGCAATCCAGACGTGTGCATCATCCACAAGTGCACCACCATTCGCCACGCGCTCAAGGCGCAGGCGACGGGCTGCGGCATGATCTCGCTGGGCGGACCTCTCCTAGACCTTTCCTAGACCTTTCCTGGACTCTTCCTGCAGGCGATGGGCTGCGACATGATCTCGCTGGACGGGTTCGACTGCGCCGGCCACCCAGGCGAGACAGACGTCGGCAACTTCCTCCTGCAGCCGATCGCCGCGCGCAAGCGCTCCCTTCTCCGCGTGACCAGCCGCGTCCACGACACGTGTCCGATCGACATGTCCTGGAGATGTCCCGTAGGCTCTCGGTCCCGTATGTGACGAGCGGCGGTGTGGGGGACGGCAAGCAGCTGGCGGCCTGCCTCGCAATGGGCGCCGTGAGGGTCAACCGGCCGGCCGTATTTCTTTTCCCCCCGAGTGGGGAGAGCTTTGTTTTTCAGGTGCGGAGGGTGTCAACCTCGGCACGCGCTTCATGGCGACGGCCGAGGCGCCAATCCACGACAACATCAAGAAGGCGCTGGTGGCGGGAGACGAGAACTCGACGCAGCTCGTGATGCGCAGCCTGAAGAACACGGAGCGCGTGTACAAGAACGCGGCGTCGGACGAGGTGCGGCGCACCGAGGCTCCCTCGGCGCCTACAAATGAGAGAACCCGGCGTGCTTCTTTTTCGTAGGTGCTGCGCATCGAGGCGGAGCACCCGGGGCAGATCGACAAGATCTACCACATTGTCAAGGGCGAAAACTACCGCGCAAGCTTCCAGGAGACGGGCGACGCGCAGTCCTCGGTGTGGTCGTGCGGGCCGGTCATGGGCCTGATCGAGTCGGTGCCGACGTGCGACGAGCTCGTGCGCGGGATGGTGAGCGAAGCCGAGGCCGTCATCCAGGGGAGGCTCGCGGAGATGTGCCGATAGCAGACTCTTTTGACCGGGGGCGTCCGCGTGGCTGGTTTTATTTATTGCTGGCACGTAAAAAATGTTTTCATAACATCGAAGGCTAAGCTTAAAAAATCCTTTCCTTTCGTGTCGGGGTATGGAATCGTGCGTCGAGTTTCCCGCAGCGCGCTGCCTTAACTGTGCATTTCTTTCAGTGTTGCGGTAAATTCTTTTTTTGGAGCCCATCCGCCGTCGGCTCTTGACACGCTGACTGACGGCGTGCCCCGTTTGTGCCGCGTCCTGCCCCCGAGTTCATTTTACCAAACACGCTGGCCCCATTCGCCTGATGCGCTGCGTTGCGTCGATTCTCCTGCTCAGCGCCCTAATTTCGGCAGACGAGGAGCACGACGACCCGAACGCTCACTTTGCCGGTGAGGGCGAGTGGACCACGAGGGTTCGCGTCCCAGACCGAGGCTGGACGCTCGCCGATAAGTCAGAGACGGAGGAGGCGGGCCGGTGGATACTCCAGCGAGTTTGCAAAAACACGAATTTTGAGGGGAAGAGGGTGATTTCGCTCCTCGAGCTCGCGACCTCGAAGGGCGTCTCGATTGCGCGCGAGACCGCGTACGTGAGCGGCATTGGCGTCGGCGTGAGCGCTCTGCACTGCGCCGCCTTCAACGGTCGTGCCGATTTTGTGGAGTCGCTGCTCGCGGCCGGAGCGGATGTGGCCGGGCGAGTGGCGACGCACAGCAATGGCGCCGCCTTGATCACGCCGCTGCACCTCATAGTCCAAGAGGCGCTTCGCATCGCCCACGCAGGTCTCGGCCGGAAGTCAACAAAGGTTGAGGGTCTGCGCGACTCGGCGCGCCTGCTGCTGGCTCAAGAGAGCATGGTGGAAGTAGATCACGCACGGCGGCTTGCAGAGGAGGGATGGGACGCATTTGTCCTCCGCTTGGACGATGTCAACGACGCCGAGCCGGACAACGACAGCCGGCACAACGGCACGCAACTTGGCACAAAGGAGGAGCTCTAGGGCCGTAGGTAGCTGGGCAACGCACCTGTTCAAGAGGCTAACGCACACGGGACAGGGCCCCGCGGCGTGACAGATCTGGAGAGAGAGAGAGAGAGAGAGAGATCTGCGATTCTGTTGTAGGCAGCGTAGCACTTAAGCGTCTATAATGAAACGTGGGCCAAAACAAACAAGAAAACACCGCGCGAGGTCCGCGCGGGCCCGCGCACGTCATGCGGCACAATCTTTGTGCTTTCACGACATCCAGTTCCCCATGCACGGCAACCACTTGCGCACGCAATGACCGCGGTAGAAGAGACAGCCGCCGCACAGCGGGCGAGCCCTCTGCAGCCGGGGCGACTGCGCGTCGCAATCAAGCGTGCAGAGCTTGCCCTCGCAGCAACCGCCATGCTTGCCCGGCTGCACCAGCACACGGCTCCTTCTGCTCAGCTGCGCCCGCTTAGCCAACGGCCAGTCGGTCCAATGCGTCCCTATTCGGCGGCATCTCACGCTTGAGGGTCGGCAGAGTCATCCGCGCCAAGGTGGCCCCCCGTGGGCAGGTGTTGCGAGGTGTACTTCGCGCCTGGCTCGGTGATGAGGAGGGGCGCGGCGACCGCCTGCGGTAGAAGGGCAAGGGTGGATATCTCCATAGGCAAGGTGTGGTGGCAACGGCGGCGCTAGCCCCGAAACCTTACACCCTCGCTGGAATATGCGTGCAATGCTCTTCAAGGTAGGGTTTGGTGTGTGGCGCCTGCGCCATCTCCTCGATCTGGAAGGGCAGCGCGGAGCAGCGCGCAGAGCCACGCTGCACATGCACTTGGAGCACTTACATTCAACTCTTCTCATTTGTGTTACACCAAAAGGTGGGCTACACTTCTTATAGTTAGAGGTGCGCAGGCCGTCCCGTTTGCATGTTTGCATAAAAAACGCCCAACCTTCCTTTCTTTTTTGCACGATTTTGGTTTTTCTTTTTTGGCGGGCGTTGTAACTCTGTGTGTTCCAGCACAGCGCTGGCGCGACTCGCCGGCTCGGCTGCCTGCTGCTGCTCTATCAGTGTCTGCTGGAAGGAGGCGGAGCCAGCCGGCACAGCCTGCGATACAGCCATGACGGGCATGAGTGATCCCGCTCTTCCCTTCCTCAACGAGTCGGTTCGCGTGCCGACCCCGCGCTTCCAACCGGCAACGTTCCCCGAGTTTATCGGCTCCGTCTACACGTTATGGTGCCACTCTCACACGCGCGCACACACACGACCACGACACACAGCGAGGCTGCGTAGTAGACTCCAGCGCCACACACTGCCGCCGCCACGCCACCGCCACCAGCCACCGCATCAGGAATGTGCTCGACTCGATGATACACTCGCACAGCGGGGTGGGCTGGCCACTCTACCCGTACGGCTACATGCGCAAGGTGCAGCTCTTCGCCTACTCGGAACTCGTCTGGCGGAACCCGTCGGCGAGGACATACTGCGAGACGGGTGTCAACGGCGGGCACGGCACGGCGGCCATGCTGACCGCGAGCCCGACCCTGGTGGCGCACTCCTTCGACGAGGCGCGGCAGCCGTACTCAAACGACGTCCTCGGCCTGCTCTCCACCCTCTTCCGGGAGCGGTTCGACCTCCACCGCGGCACGCGCTGCTGCCCGCCTAATTAATAACTACTCCGACTTGACTATGTTTAATGAATAACAGGCGACTCGCACGCGCTGCTGCCCGCCTGGTCGCCGCCCGCAAAGTGCGACATCATCCTCGTGGACGGCGACCACTCCGACCGCGGAGCGTACCAGGACATCGTCGACTTTCAGCGCCATGCCTCCTGCGGCGCGACGCTGTTGCTCGACGACGTGAAAGGCAGCGGCAAAGGGCTAAACGACGGGCCAACCGCCGCGCTGCTGCGGGCCCAGAGGGTCGGACTGGTCGAGATTCTGCGCTGGGAGAGGTACAACGCCTCCTCGCCCGAGAACCCGTGCTTGCGCGCCAAGCGCGGCGGCGCCCCTTTCTGCGTCGGCAGCTGGGGATGGGCGATGGCACGGTACAGGCAAGGCCGCTGCGGTGGCGGAGCGGAGGGGGCGGAGGGGGTGGAGGGAGGCGGCGGCAAGGCGGCGCGGAGGGCGGCAAGGGGAGCGAGCCGCCACGGACTGGGCTCCCCGGGCGCACGCTGAACAGGCGAGGGGGGGGGGGGGGGAACTTGCGTGCCGCGCCATGCGCGGGTGAGCCTCAACAGGCATGTTGCCCTGAGGCCCAGTTTCTCACCGACAGTGCGCGGCGTCTTCGTCTTTGCGTGCTCCTCGCAGGTGTGGTGCGCGCCGCCGGTCGTGCCGCGACGTTCCACGCGTCCAAAACTTTTCTCAGAATTTTACAACAAAAGGCGGGTCGCACACGCACCTCGCACGATTCACACAGCCTTTTTTTGTTTTAGTGTTTTCCCCTATTATTTATGAAGAGCATCTGGGACCCGGGTACAAGTAGATTGCCTAGACCCTCTCCCGCCCCCCCCTTCTCCCCTCCCTTAGGCTAGGCGCCAGAGTCAGGCCGCGAGCGCCGCGCAGACCGCAAACAGCGCCGCCCCCGCTGGCACCTCGACGACCCCTCCCGCGCCGCCCTCGCCGGCGCAGAAACTGGGCGGCGTACCGTCCGATGCCACCGCCGCCTCCTCGCCTAGCCTCGGCCAGTCTCGGGTGATCTCGGCTAATCTCGGCCGTCCGCCGCCGCCGCCGCAATCCTCGCCGTTGACGCTGACTGTGGTCGCCGCCGCCGACGCCGCATCGAGCAGCCACGTCTCGAGGACCTCGCAAGGGGCGCCTGCGACACAGAAGCAGCGGCGAGCGTGAAGAGGCGCCGCCCAAGCGCGCCAGCGTCCCGCTGACGGCGCTGCCACCCTCCCCTCCGACTGCTCGATCGCCGCCGCCGCTGCCCTCGCCGGCAAGGCCTCCTCCTCCTCCGCCGCCGCCTCCTCCGCCTCCTCCTCCTCCTCCGCCGCGCCCTCCGACGCAGAGGCGGAGAGAGTGCGGTTCGCCCCCCAAGTTGAGGAGCAGAAAGGCGCGGCGGCGCGGCTCGGACGGCGCGGCGCGGGCGGAGTGGCAGTACGCGCCTACAGGCCCTCGCGCAATCTCGGGTGGTCTCGGGAGATTGCAATCTCGTGCCGAGCGGCGGCAGCGCGCGGAGCGAGCGCGGCGCGGTTGGCGGTAGCGCGACGGCGAAAGCGGTGCCGCCCATCAGCCGCCGCCAGAGCAGGCTCGCCTGTTCACTCATGACTGCTCACTCAGAACCATTCACTCTTAACTCCCCGCCGCCAGAGCAGGCTCGCCCAGTAGTCTGGCGTCGGCTGCAGTGTCTCCTCGGAGAGCAGACCGTAGTCGGAGCCGGCAAGCGCCTGACCTCGGCGCAATCTCGGGTGATCTCGGGTGGACTCGGGTGGTCTCGGGTGGTCTAGGCGCGATCTCGGGTGATCTCGGGGTGATCTCGGGGTGATCTCGGGGTGATCTCGGGGTGATCTCGGATGATCAGAGAGGGAGAAGCGGAGAAAGAAAGGCAGGCCGGCAGGGAGGAAGAGAGGAAGAGAGGAAGGGGGGAAGGGAGGAAGGAAGGGAGGAAGGGAGGGGAGGGGGCAGATAACACAGGCAAGCAGGGCGACGCAGGTAGGCAGGGAGGGGACAGGCAAGCAAGCGGGCAAGCAAGCGGGCTCATCTCTGCCAGTCTCGCCTACGTGCAGCACCTCGTGCTCCTCGAGGCTGATCTCGGCTCATCTCAGGCTGATCTCGGCTGATCTCGGCTCATCTCGCCTGCCGGCACTGCACCTCGGTCCCCTCGAGGGCGAGCCCGCCTAAAAGAAAGCAACGCCACCCCACGCTCGTCCGTCGACGCACTCGCGCAGCGGCCGCAGCACCACGCGGCATGGCAGAGGGCCGAGCTGGTCGAGCCACCAGAGAGTCGCCTGGTCGCAGCCAGAGGTGTGAAGAGGCGCTGTTCACAGCGGCGGTCGAGCCGCCAACAACCACACACACACACAGAGCCGCCTCCCAAGACCCAGACACGCCCGGCTGCCCCCCGACCTGCGCAGACCCAGTCTCGCCCAGCCAGCACGACGGGGAGCACGCCGCCGCCGTCGCCGCCGCCGTCGCCGCCGGGCGGGCGGCGGCGGCGGCGGCGCGCGCCTTGCATAAGCGAGAGCGACAGAGGGGCCGAGATGCAGCCGAGCTACAGCCGAGATGCAGCCGAGATGCAGCCGAGATGCAGCCGAGAGGAGCCGAGATGCAGCCGAGCTACAGCCGAGAGGAGCCGAGAGGCAGCCGAGCAGCAGCCGAGAGGAGCCGAGATGCGGTCTGCGCGCGCCTCGCCCAGCGATGCCGCCGCCCCCCTCACCCCCCTCGCCAGCTGCCGGCTCACGTCGAGGACGTCCGGGGAGCGGAGCGTGCCCCGCCGCACGGGCACAACCAGCCTGCAGGATTACTATTATTATTATTATTACTATTATTATTATTACTATTACTATTATTATTATTATTGTTATGCCCCGCCGCACGGGCACAACCAGCCTGCAGGATTACTATTATTATTATTATTACTATTATTATTATTACTATTACTATTATTATTATTATTGTTATGCCCCGCCGCACGGGCACAACCAGCCTGCAGGATTACTATTATTATTATTATTACTATTATTATTATTACTATTACTATTATTATTATTATTGTTATGCCCCGCCGCACGGGCACAACCAGCCTGCAGGATTATCATTATTATTACTATTATTATTATTACTATTACTATTATTATTATTATTGTTATGCCCCGCCGCACGGGCACAACCAGCCTGCAGGATTATCATTATTATTATTATTATACTATTACTATTATTATTATTATTGTTATGCCCCGCCGCACGGGCACAACCAGCCTGCAGGATTATCATTATCATTATTATTATTATTATTACTATTATTAGTATTGTTATGCCCCGCCGCACGGGCACAACCAGCCTGCAGGCGCCACTCCGCCGCCCTTCAGCGAACCAATCACAAGGCACAAACCAGCCTGCAGGACCTCGGCGCATCTCGGCGAATCTCGGCGAATCTCCGCCTCCAAACGGCGGCGAGCAGCGCCGACGCAGCGGCGGCAGCCGCGGCCAGCGCCGCAAACGCCGCTGCTCGCGCCGTCGCGGCCTCGGTGGCTGCTGCTGCGGCTGCGGCGGCGGCGACAGCGGCGGCGAGGGCGGCGGCGGGCGGGGTGGCGGGGTGGGCTCGGGCGAGGGGGGAGCGGTCGGAGAGGGCAGGGTAGTAGTGCCACGACAGGATGTCCGCGCGGCATGGCGAGGGAGCGCCGCCCGCCTCCGCCGCCGCCGAAGCGGCGGCGAGGCGAGGAAGGAAGGAGGAGGCGAGGCGAGGGAGGCGGCGGCGGAGGAGAGAGGGCAGAAGCAGCGTCGGCACCTCCCCAATCGCCGGCCAAAAGGCGGTGCCTGGAAGAATCAACTAGCAATTAAATACTAACTACAAGGCGGTGCCTGGGCCGGACAGCCGCGGCTAATCTCGGGTAATCTCGGGTAATCTCGGGTAATCTCGGCTAATCTCGCCACAAGGCGGTGCCTGGGCCGGACAGCCGCGGCTAATCTCGGGTTATCTCGGGTAATCTCGGGTAATCTCGGGCAATCTCGGGTAATCTCGGGTAATCTCGCCACAAGGCGGTGCCTGGGCCGGACAGCCGCGCAGCCGGCGCCTCGACGTCGCGGACGGCGGCGAGTGCGGCGAGGTCAGCGGTGTAGCTCTCTGGAGTGACGAACAGCGGCGGGGAGTGGAAGAGCGGCCACGCATTGGGCTCGTTGCCTAGCTCGTAGACCGAGATCGGGATGGAGTGCTCCTCGGCAAACCTAGTGTGTCAACCCGTGTGGTAGAATAGGACAAGAGCAGGAGTGCGGGAGGATGCAGTGCAAACCGCATCAGTTCGACGGCCTGGTCCGGGCGCCACGCACCGGCGGAGCCGTCGGGGCGCGGCGCGCTGCCGGCGCGGCTGCCCCAGCCGGCGTTGAGCGTGAGCGAGATCTCGAGCCCGGCCTCCCTCGCGAACTCTCCCATCGCAATCAGCTGCCCGCCCGTCACGACCGTGCCGTACCCGGCCGGCGCGGGAGGCGGCGGCTGCGGCCCGCGCTGCTCCAGCGCGTAGTAGACGCGGTCCGCCTCGGTGCCGCCGACGCGCAGGTAGGCCGGCGAGAGGGCGCCGCACAGCCTGCGCAGGCGCGGCCGCGAGAAGTCGAAGGGCGGCCGCTCACCGACCGTCTCGCCGGAGCCGTCCGGGTTCCAAAAGCGCGTGGGCTGCGCAATCATGCCGAGGTCGACGCAAAAGGAGAGGTAGCGCTCGTCGATGGTGCCGGCCGGAGATTTGGCGGCGGTGACGCTGGTTGGCGGCAGCCTCATCGTCGGCCTCGCCCAGTCGAAGCTGCCAACACAAGAATTTACAATGCCGCCTTGGCCGCCTCAAGAGGGAGGAGGTGGCCTTTAGTTATGTGTACGCCAACTCAGGGTGTGTGGCAGCCAGCTGGCTGTGTGTCTTGTGAGCTTGTTTGTGTCTGTGTGTCGCTCGTGCGTGTCGTCATCATCTGTCTCGCGTCCACCCATACCGCGTTGGTGTCCAGTCCGAGCCTGGCTGTTCTTCACCTTTCTACATACATACATCAAGAGAACGACACATGTGTAAGAGCGCGCACGAGTGGGTGTGCGAGCAATATCGAAAGACGGTGAGGCCGGGGTCGCACACGGCAGGTATAGGCCAAAGGGATAGCCGTAGGGGTGGGCCGAGGTTCCTTTAAAGCCTTTAGACGCTGAACCAAGCGGCTCACAGCAGCCCCACGAGTCCGGACGGGCGCCACACAACACTCAATTCACATAACAGTACCCTCAGACTCGACCACCGACCATACCGCACTACCAGAGGGTTCTGCGCAGAGACGCGCGGCGACCGAGATCCGCGATTCCGCGACTCAAAATCACCCGCGCGAGCCGCTGCCGGCCACACCTCACGACCCAGCGCTCCTGGCCCGCTTGGCTGCCTGCGCCAGCCCCTCGTGGTTCCGCTTGAGGGAGTTGTACTCGTTGCAAAGTCGCGCGTAATCGGGGCCGATGTCTGATTGCCTGGTCGGCAAGCACCCCGTCCGCGCCTGATACGCGCGCACCATCACCTTGAGCCGCTCGCCGACGCCCACGTAATGGTCGACGAGCGCCTGCGTCACCTTCCCCTCCGCCTCGACCCGAGCCCGCGCCTCCTGAGCCCGAGCGGCGGCGGCGGCCGCCTCAGCCTCGAGTCGAGAAGCGACGTCTCGGGCCGCGGCCTCCGCCGCCTCCCTCGCGCTCAGCGCCGCGACCGAGGCGTCGGCGCTATCGAGAGCGCCGCTGCCGCTGCTCGCCGCTGCCGCCAACGCCGCCCTCACCTGCTGCTCCGTCTCCTCCGCGGCGGCTGCCCCCTCCGCCTCATGCGCCGCGGCCCCATCGTCATCGTCGTCATCGCAGTCGTCGTCGCACATGTCCGCCTCCGCCGCCGCCTCCGCCGAGCTCGAGGCCTCTCCCTGCGCGGCGCTCGACGCAGCCTCGGCGCTGTCGCCGCCCGCCGCTGCCTCCTCCTCCTCTCCCTCCTCCTCCTCGCTGTCCGAGTTGTCGTCGGAGAAGTCCGAGTCCGAGCCTCCGCCGTCGCTGCCCTCGGCATCGCTCTCCGAGTCCGAGCCCGCCGCCGCCGCCGCCTTCTGCGTCGCCGCCGCCGCCGCCGCCGCCGCCGCTCGAGAGCTGGGCAGCCTCGTTGGCGCCGCCCTCGCCTTGGCCGGCTTTGGGCGCCGCGCCGCGTCGCTCTTCTCGATGAGCCTGTTCCGCCCTCGCTCGGTGATAGGCCTGCTGCGCCTGTTCGGCGGGTGCGCTCTCCGCTCGCGCTCGCGCTCGCGCTGCGCCTTCTTGCCCTCCTTCGCGCCCGCCTTCACCTTGTTGAAGCGAGAGGCCGCCACCTTGGTGCCAGGGGCGGCCAGCGGCTGCAGCACGCCGCGGCAGGTCTGCGTCGTTTGCGCAGCCTTGCGCCTCTTCCCCGTCGGGCCGCAGAAGCACGTCGCCTTGAGCGCGGCGACCTTCGCTTCGGGCAGCGCCGCCTGCGCCTTGTCGTACGCCGCGCGCTCGGCGGCGACGAGCTGCGCGACGCCCGACCCGTCCTTTGGCCGCGAGAAGAAGCGCGCATAGGCGTAGCCCAGGGCCTGCGCGAGCGCGCGCCTGACGAGCTCCTGCCGCTGCGCGAGATTGCGGTGCCCCCTGAGCGGCGTCTTCCTCGCCGCCTCAAACTGAGCGGCGGCGCGCAGCGCGCCGCCGCAGCTCGCTCGCATGCCTGCTGCCTGTAGCGCGGCCCGCTCGTCCTCCAGCTTCATGCGGAAGCGAAAGACGTGGTTGATCGTGAGCGGGTGGGCCTGAGGGTGCCGCTTAACGAGCAGCGTGAGCACAGAGACGGTCGACTCGAGGTAGAGGTTGGTCGCGAGGCCGATGAAGAGCCGCTTGGTCATCTCGGTGAAGAGGAGCGGCGTGGCGCTCTCCGAGAACGTCTTCTCGCCCGTCGCGATCGTCAGCAGCTCGCCAATCACGGCCGGACGGGTCAGCCCCCACGCCGCCGCCTCTGCTGCCAGCTCGCCATCCGCCTCTCGCTCGAGCAGCTTTGCGCGGAGCAGCTCGCCGACGGCGTCGCGCGCCTGCGGCGTCGGCCCTGCGCCGCGTGCCGAAGCCAGCGCCGCCCCCTCGCCGAGCTGCTCGAGCACCCATCCGGCGGTGAGCTGGCCGTAGGAGGAGGAGGTGAGCGCGCCGAGAAGGTGCCGCGCGTGCGTCCAGGTCGTGCCGTTCCACTTGATGTGCTGCTCGCGCATCACCTCGATGCACTTGATGGCGCGCTTGATGAGGTCCTTGCGCTTGGTGTCGGTCATCACCTCGGCGAAGCCGCGCCGGTGGCTGCTCTCAATGAACTTGAAGAAGCTCGGCAGCGCCTTCTTCGGATCCTTCACCGCCGCGTCGTAGTAGGCGAGGTCGCCCAGCGAGTGCACCGCCATCTCGTGCCGTATGTGGCCGTGCTTGAAGCCGCCAAACTCGGAGGGCGAACGCATCGCCTTGTGGAAGGACGCAAAGTTCTCCTCCCACAGGTCGACGAGCATGAACATCGCCGCCACAAAGTCTCGCTCGCCGACGGCGCCCGCGATGATCTCGATCTTGTCGCGGCAGCCGTGCTGGCCGGCCTTCTGCGGCATCGCCGTGTCGACGGTGCCGCGGAGGAGAGAGAGGCAGCGGTTGAGGAAGTCCTCGATCATCCAGCCGCCGACGAGGACCGCCGGGTGCTTCACGCAGAGCATGGTGAGGCGGCGGCACACCTCGTAGAGGATCTGCCATTTGGACTCGGTCGGCTCGGGCAGGCTGCCCAGGCAGAGGTCGTAGACCTTGCCCGGCAGGCCGCACTCGGCCGTCCAGATCCGACGGAAGAGCGCGCTGTTGCCGCCGCGCACCGAGAAGCACTCCCAAACTAGCCGCGTCAGCTCGCAGAGGTACGTGCCCGGGTACCCCGCCTCGAGCCCGTGCTTCTCCTCGAGCGCCTTGCCGTGGATCGCGCACGTCTCCTTGACGGCACTCTGCACCGGAGCACCGACGGGCGCGCCCTCGCGGCAGCTGTTGATGGTCCGCTGCATCTCGCCGTTCTCGCCAGCGACCGGCTCGGCGCCGTCCGACAGCGTCTGCACAAGGCCGCGTGGCGCGAAGCCGCGCCGGTCAATCTCGGCCATGATGACGGCGCTCCCGTTCCTCGCTGACTGGTCGCCCGAGAGGGCGGCAGCCGAGCCAACCACGAGGATCGGCTTGCCGTTCTCCCACATCGAGAACATGATCATCTGCTTCTCGCCGCCCTCCTTGTTGCCAGCGTCCGCCGCGATGGCGTAGTGGATGCCCGGCGCCGCCTGGCGCGCCTGCCTCTCTAGAAAGTCATCGAGGCAGCCGAGCCGCAAGTACGCATTCTTGACGTTCGTCGCGTTGATCTGCATGCCGGCGGTGACCTCGGAGCGCGTGTGCATCGCGATGATGAGGTCGTTCGCCATCGCCGCGGCCTCGAAGGTCATGTTGCAGCACTCGCACAGCCGCCTCATCATGTCCTGCACGTACGGATCGAGGCGATAGCCGTCCGACTTGAGCTTCTTGAACGAGACCGTGTACTCTGTCCCGCCGCCGCGGCCGGCCGCCTCGCGCTTGCCCCGCCCGCGGTGGGAGGCGAGCTCCTGCTCAAGCGTCTCAATACGGGCGAGAGCGTCCTGCAGCTTCGCCTCCAGCGACCGCGCGCCCTCGCGCGACGCGAGGCTCGGCGGCTCGGCCGCCTTGCTCCACGGTTGCGTCAACCTCGACGTCGCTGTCGCCCTCCCCGTCCCCGTCCCCGTCGCCTGTCACTGCCAAGCGTCGGTAGGGTGCCCACAGGGCCAAAAAAAGAAAGGAAAAAAGAAACGGGGCAACCCCGATCGCAGCACGTCGTGTTGGCCAGTCGAGAAATTGAGATTGTGACTAGGAGGGGTGTGCCAGCACAGTTGGGCGCGCGCGGCGCGACGGCGCCCGCGAGGGAAGGCGCGGGTGCAGCGGCCGCCGGCGGCCGTACCGCCCGCCAGCCGGCGCAGCAGCGGCCAGCGCAGCGGCCGCCGGCGCAGCAGCCAGAGCAGCCGGTGCGCGCCTTGCGAGGCGAGTACTGCCGCCCGGCAGCCTTGAGGCGGCCGGGCGGCAGTACTCGTTCGAACTTTGCGAGCCGTGCGCGCGCCGAGGCGCCCGCGGCGCGCGCCCGCCCGGCTGCCAGTAGGAGGCGGCGCAATATGGCCTATAGTACAGCCCTTGAGGAGGAGGAAGAGGCTGGCTGGCAGTGCTGTATGCCGCCGTGGGGCAGTTTTTGGGTGCTGTCCCCATCCCAGGGGGCTGCAGAAGGCGTCCGCAGCCGGGACAACCCGCCCCCCCAGCCGAGGCCGGTCGAAGCCCACTTGGGCACAGCCATGAGGAGTCCTCTTGGTGCTCCTGGCGGCCGTTGGAATGACGAGCAAATACGAGTAAATGTGTGTCAAATTGACACTCAGATTTCAGCAGAAGTTTTGATATATTGGAAACGGTCAAATAAAAAAGGTCTGTGAAAAAATTTCGCTGCCAGGGCTGCCTCGCCTGCTTGAGCAGCGCGCCTAAGTCGGTGGTGGGCTTGCAGAGCGGGTTGCCGTCACACAGCACGAAGCGCAGGTCGCGCGAGCGCTCGATCGACAATCGCCTGGGCGCACCGGTACAGCCGCGGTAGACAACAAGAAGACTTCGAGGTACAGCCCGTCCCGGGGGGGGGGGGGTCCTGGCCCGTCAGCAAGCGGCTAGGTCCCCCCCCCCCCCCTGGAGGGCGGTAGACGATCGGCGCGTGGAGCCGCGGCTGGAACGGCCGCACGGTCAAGCCGGAACCCTCCTCCACCCTCCGAACCCTCCACCCTGTGGTGGCCGCCCGCTTTGGCGCACGAGTTGCGCGGCACCGCCGGTCACGCTCGGCGCAAAGAGGAGTGGCCGCTCGCTTTGGCCTCAGACAAGCCCGCGACCGAGTTCCGCACGTGAATCGTGACGGCGACAGACACCACGACTTAGACGACTTGGTTGTCCGCTCAGCATGCCAGCCACCAGCCCGCTCATACCGTGCTCCCAGCTCCCTCGCACCGCCGGCTATGACTCGTGCCTCGACTTTGCGACCACTGGCCTCGGCGCCTGCGACAGCCTCAACATGAGCGCAATGGCGGCGTCCGGAGACGACGTCTTCAACTGCGGCTGCGTCGCGCTGGTCGGCAGCGGCCCCGCGCAGGCGATGGCGGTGGCCGAGATTGACCGCTGGGAGCGGAGGCAGGCGGTCGTGCAGTTCAGCCTCGCCGCCCTCTCCTGCGTGTGCGGGACAGCCTACCTGGTCGCGGCAGCCTCGTCGAGGGCCAAGCGGCTGCGGCGCTTCCCGGCGAGCCTTGCATACTGCATGCACCTCTCAGACCTGGTCAAGTCAGTGCCGCTCTGCCTCGTCGCCGCGCTCCGCTTGCTGCACGACACGGGCGCGGGACACGTCCACGACACGGGCGCGGGAGACGTCCATGACGAAGCGGCGGGTAGTGAGCCGCTGGCGTGGGTTCACACCTCGTCTGCGGAATGCCTCTGCGATGCGGCCAACGCCCACCCGGGCTGCGCTTGCCGCTGGGGGCTGCTTGCCTTTCTGCTGCAGGCGAGGGGGAGAGGGGCCGACACGTGATCTAGCAGCTACCCTCTCCACACTCATACTGCACCTGTCCTCCTCTCCCTCTCCGGAGCCTGGCCTCGTCTATCTCCCCACATCTCCCCACACCTCCCCACATCTCCCTCTCCGGAGCCTGGCCTCGTCTATCTCCCCACATCTCCCCACACCTCCCCACATCTCCCTCTCCGGAGCCTGGCCTCGTCTATCTCCCCACATCTCCCTCTCCGGAGCCTCTGGCCTCGTCTATCTCCCCACATCTCCCCACATCTCCCCACATCTCCCTCTCCGCAGGCCGGCCTCGTCTATCTCCCCACATCTCCCCACACCTCCCCACATCTCCCTCTCCGGAGCCTGGCCTCGTCTATCTCCCCACATCTCCCTCTCCGGAGCCTCTGGCCTCGTCTATCTCCCCACATCTCCCCACATCTCCCCACATCTCCCTCTCCGCAGGCCGGCCTCGTCTATCTCCCCACATCTCCCCACATCTCCCCACATCTCCCTCTCCGCAGGCCGGCCTCGTCTATCTCCCCACACCTCCCCACATCTCCCTCTCCGCAGGCCGGCCTCGTCTGTCTCCCCACATCTCCCCACATCTCCCCACATCTCCCTCTCCGCAGGCCGGCCTCGTCGGCTCCGTCTCCTACTACCTCGCCCTCGCTCACAACTTCCACCGCACCGTCGCCGACCCCTTCACCCGCCCCGCGTCGCGCGCGCTGAGGTACCACGCCGCCTGCTGCTGCGCGGTGCTGCTCCTCTCCGCAACCTACCTGGCTCCCCCAGAGGCGGGAGAGGCTTTCGGCCACGGCTTCCGCGCCGCCTTCCTCGCCTGCTGGTTCCCGCGCCGGAGAGGCGCCTCGCTCATCAACAACTGGCAGGCGCTATCTCCCCACATCTCCCCACATCTCCCCACATCTCCCCACATCTCCCCATATCTCCCCACATCTCCCCACATCTCCCCACATCTCCCCACATCTCCCCACATCTCCCCACATCTCCCCACATCTCCCCACATCTCCCGCAGGCGCTGCTGACGGTCTCGCTGCCCATCGGAGGCACGTGGCTGATGGCGCTCGCTCTGTATGTCCGCTCCTTCGGCCTGCTTCGGCAGGGAGCATCGCTGCGGGCGCTGCTCGGCGACGCGCGGTTCGCACAGCTGCGGCAGGGCGGGGCGGTGGTGCGCGTCTTCTTCCTCTACTGGGTCGTCACGGCGACGCTCTTCGTCGCAAGCTGGCTGCTCGCCGGCGCGCCGTGGCGGCCGCAGAGCGAGTGCGATTTCGAGTCTCTCACACTGCGGTCCCACTTTGGCGGCGGGGCCGAGGGAGCGTCCTCGATGTGCGGCGTGGCGGCGGCGCTGCAGGCCGCCTTCTCGTCGATGATGTGCGCGGGGGGGGCGATCAACTCGTTGGCTGGCTTCTGGGCGTGGAGGAAGGCGGCGGTGGCGCGGCGGCAGTCGTCTCTGCGGCGCGAGGCGGAAGGAGGCGACCACTCCGACCTCTCCGCCACTCTCCGCGCCGAGATCATCCACGAGACGATGAGAGGCCTCCGCGCCACAACTTTGCGCGCGGAGAGAGGCGCCGTCTTCTTCCCCGCCGCATGCGCCTCTGACTCTTCCGCCGCTGCCGCTGGCTTCGCCGCCGCCGACCTCGCCGCCTCCGCCTCCGACGCTCCCGCCTCCGCCTCCGCCTCCGCCTCCGCCTCCGCCTCCGCCTCCGCCTCCGCCTCCGCCTCCGCCTCCGCCTCCGCCTCCCTCTCGCCGTCTGAGGACAGCTGCGACCGCGGCGACACGGCCCTCCTCCGCGTCCGGCCTCGAGGCGGTCGCCTCTCCTCCTCCACCTCCTCGCTGCCAGACACGAGGGGGAGGGAGGGACAGCTGAGGGGGAGGGAGGGACAGCCGGGGGGGAGGGAGGCGGCGGGCGAGCGGCCAGCCGTGCCGCGGGTCCCCTCCTCCTCGCTGCCGCCCTCGCCTCGCGGGTCCACGCTGCTGCTCCCCGCCGCGCCACCCGCCGCGCCAGCCGGCGAGGCTATCCGGCTGCTCGTCGCCGCGCGCCGCGCTGTCGGCCGAGCAAAGGCTGGCTGGGCGGCGCCACACTTTGCGGGCGCTGGCAGTGGCGCCGCGAAGGCGAGGGCGGGCGGGGCGGCGACGGGCGCGCGGGCGCGAGGAGAGTCGTGGGCGCCGCTCGCGGAGTGGCAGGTGTGCGAGGCGGACGAGGAGACAGGGGGAGATAGGGGGAGATAGGGGGAGATGTGGGAGATGGATTGGCAGGTGTGCGAGGCGGACGAGGAGACAGGGGGAGATAGGGGGAGATAGGGGGAGATGTGGGAGATGGATTGGCAGGTGTGCGAGGCGGACGAGGAGACAGGGGGAGATAGGGGGAGATAGGGGGAGATGTGGGGAGATGGATTGGCAGGTGTGCGAGGTGGACGAGGTCGAGCTGCCGCCCGACAGCGGGGCCGCCGAGCCCGCGGCCGCGGATCGCTGGCTCGGGAGGTACACCGGCGGCCCGCTTTAATTAATTTAATTAATTTAATTAATTAACTTGATTTCGCTGGCTCGGGAGGTACAGCGGCGGCCCGCGAGGCCGAGTCACCTTCCGCGAGTACGCGCCGCGGACCATGCAGTGGCTGCGCTCGCGCGTCTTCGGTGTCGAGGCAGAGGCTCTCGGGTCGTATCTCCTCAGATCTCCCCCAGATCTCCCCCATCTCCCCCGTAGGTGTCGAGGCAGAGGCGTACGCGACGGCGATGGCGGGGTCGCTCGAGGGCGGCGTCGAGCTGTCGCTCGCGCGCAGCTTCTCCGAGGGGCGCGGCGGAGGCTTCTTCTTCTTCTCGGCCGACGGCCGCTACTTGGCCAAGTCGATGACGCGCGCAGAGCACCACGCGCTGCTGCAGCTGCTGCCGCAGTACTGCCGCCACATGCAGAGCCAGCCTCGCTCGCTGCTCTCCCGCCTCTCGGGATGCTACTCGATCACCATGTACGGGCAGACAAAGTTCTTCCACGTGCGGCCGGGCCCCCGCCTTAGTCGAGCCCCCGCCTTAGTCGAGCCCTCGCCGGCCCTGCTCCTGCGACAGCGGCGTACGGGCGCCCCCTCGGCCTCTCCTCGCGCGCAGGTGCTGAGCAACGTGTTCGCCGACCTGCCTCACATGCACGAGAGGTTCGACCTCAAGGGCTCTCGGGTCGTATCTCCCCAGATCTCCCCAGATCTCCCCCATATCTCCCGTAGGTTCGACCTCAAGGGCTCTTGGGTCGACCGCCACGCGACGCCAGGCGAGCGAGGGAGAGCGAGAGAGCAGAGAGAGAGAGGGAGAGACGCGAGCGGCGAGGGAGAGGCGCGCGGGGGGGGGGGGGGGGGGCTAAGAACGGTTGGACCATGACTCTGTGTCGCGGCACTCGGACCACGGCTCGCAGGCGAAAAAACCCCCAAGGACTCGGACTGGCCCGCCTCGCGGCTGCTGCGGCTCGAGCCGCAAGCAAAGGCGGCCCTGCTGCGGCAGGGGTGTTGCTCTCCTCTTCCACGCCACGCCTCGCCGCACCCAGCCCCGCCAGCCCTTTGCCACCTTGAAAGGAGAAAAACCCTTCCCGGCGGACCCTTCCGCTTTCGTTTTCGAAGGGGGGCCCCGAACTTTGTTTTCTCGCCTCCTGGCGGGTGATGGACTACTCTTTGCTGGTGACCATGGTCCAGGGACCCGTTTCATGACACGTTCGGAGACATTGTCCCTGTGGGTGGATGGGACTCCTTCGTTGCTGTTCGGGCGGGCCAAGGTTGTCGAACGGCGACTCTTCGCCTCCCCCTCGCCCTCGCCCTCGCCCTCCCCCTCGCCCGCCGCAACCGCCACCGACGGCGCCGCCGCTTGGGACGCCGCCGCGCTGAGAGCCGCTGCAGCGGGCAGCGGCCGCGCCAGCCTCGGAGCTGCACGCCCAGCTGCCCCGCCACCGGCGTCGCCTGCCTCGGCCGACTCGCTGCAGCCG
Organism: Emiliania huxleyi CCMP1516; assembly: GCF_000372725.1. Taxonomy (NCBI): domain Eukaryota; phylum Haptophyta; order Isochrysidales; family Noelaerhabdaceae; genus Emiliania; species Emiliania huxleyi. The sequence goes on along the minus strand of NW_005197877.1, from coordinate 587,298 downwards.
CTGGTGGCGGCGACTCCGCTCTCGCCGCCGCCCGACGCTTCGCCGCCCGGCATCGGCCCCGCTCTCTCTCTCCTCCCCGAGCAGACGGGGCCGTCCGCCTTCACGGCCGCCACCTTTGAGGGCCCTGGCCTGTACGCGCTCGGCATGATCGACCTGCTGACGAGGTGGACGCTTGCCAAGCGGCTCGAGCGGTGGTGCAAGGTGCTGCTGCGCTGCCGCTGCGCCGCCGACGTGCGGGGCGGGATGAGCGCCGTCGAGCCGGGCGAGTACGCGAGGCGCTTCCACCGGATGGTGGGGGGCAAGCTGCTCGGGCTGCCGCCAGAGGCGGTGGAGGCGGACTGGGAGGCGGGGGCGCGGGAGGGGCGGGGAGGCGGTACGTGCACAGCCGCTGGCCCGCTCAGCGAAGACGTGTAGTTACGTAGTTAGCGAGGCTCTCCTGCTCGGCTCCAGCGAGTACGAGTAGACAAGTTGAGGGCGAGCCCTGTGACAGCTGCACACAGTCACAGAGTAGGCTGGCAGAGAGTGGTGTGAAAAGAGGATGAGCATGTCGCATACCCCAGACGCTCACACCCCGCCCGTCGCGCCTGCTGGGTTTCCTGCGGCAAACCAGCGCGATCTGGGGCGGGGCTACAACCTAGCTTGTAGCTACAAGCGTCTGCGGCACCCGGTCTGGGGTGGGGCTTCCGATTGCGCTCGCGGGGGCCGGGGCTGCCGGCCGAGGGACGGGGCGGGCCTCGTGCTGATGGACCCAGCCGAGGTGCCCGACCAGTCGGAGCCGCGCCGACGCCGCGCCGCGCGCGACCACCAGCCAGCTTTTCGGCCGGGCGGAGAACGGCGCGTCGAGAAAGCTGACACTCAAAACACGTCAGCAGCCGCTTTTTTTGCCTCTTTTTGGAGCGCTGGTGCTGCTGCACACCCAGCCCACCAGTGATACTAGAAGCACCAGATCCACCCCGGAGCGTGCTTGACCGCCACCCCGGTGACTGCCTACAGGTGGCTATTCGCGCGCGCCGCTCATCGCCGCTCTATACGCCTGGTCCCCAGAGGGCTCCTGCGGCTCTCTCTCGTCGCGTGACCGCCGCCGACAGCATCTGCTCGGTCTTGCCCGCCAGCGCGGAGCTGCGACACGTCGAATCATTCGGTGGCTCGACCGCCGGCGCGCCCACCCTCGCCTCCAGCGCGCCGCACGCACAGCAGCAAGTGGGCGCACGACCACCTCCCTCTCAATATCACGGTTCACGCTCTGACCGATGCGCAGCCCGTTCGTTCTCGCCGAGAAGGCGCTCGGAACGCCCAATTTGGCCTCGCGCGGCCATCAGACAGGCGTGTGGCTTTGACAGATAGATAGATAGGTAGATGTGAGCCGGGTGGACTGCGAAAAAGCACGGGATCACGCAAAGTTCTTTCTCTCACCGACACTGCTCCACCTCGATGCCCCCCTCTCTCTCTACATCAGGAACGCGACAGCAAAGGACCGCGCCGTCGCCATCGGCGCCACCACCTCCCACGCATCCAAGGCCGGGTCGTACCGCTCCACCGAGCTGAGGCCGCCGCTGCTGTACCCGCCCACAGCGTACAACTTGCCGTCGAGCACCACTACACCAACAGTAGCCCGCGCCGCCGCCATCGGCGCCACCGCCTCCCACGCGTTCAACGCCGGGTCGTACCGCTCGACCGAGCTGAGGGCGCCGGCGCCGTAGCCTCCAACAGCGTACAGGTTGCCGTCGAGCACCGCCACGGTGGGAGCTGCCCGCGCCGTCGCCATCGGCGCCACCGCCTCCCACGAATTGGCAGCCGGATCGTACCGCTCGACCGAGCTGAGGCGGCCGCCGCCGTCGCTGTAGCCGCCAACAGCGTACAGCTTGCCGCCGAGCACCGCCACGCCATGTTCGCCCCGCTCCGTCGCCATCGGCGCCACCGCCTCCCACGCATTGGCAGCCGGATCGTACCGCTCCACCGAGCTGAGGCGGCCGTCGTCGTCGTCGCTGTAGCCGCCAACAGCATAGACCTTGCCGTCGAGCACCGCCACGTCGTGGTTCTCGTGTGGTGTCACCATTGGCGCCACCTCCTCCCACGCTTTCGTAGCCAAGTCGTACCGCTCCACCATTGGAAGTTGCTTCGCCGGCCTCATGGCCGCCCACCGCGTAGAGCTTGCCATCGAGCACCGCCGTGCAGACATACGTGCGTGCCGAAGGCATCGGCGCCACAGCCTCCTCCTCCCACTCATTCGTTGACGGGTCGTACCGCTCCAGCGAGCTGATGACGCGTCCAGCGTTGTCGTGGCCGCCGAACACGAGCAGGCGCGGCCTCTCGCGCTTCTTCAGCGTCTCCTTCCAGCCGCGGCGCCACGCGCGGCACGTCCCCTTGGCGGCGTGCTCCGTGGTCGGCAGCTGGGCGAGGATGTGCGGGGCGAGGTCCGGCGAGAGGAGGACCTCGGAGAGCACCCACTCGGGCTGCTCCACGAGCCGTGCGGCGTGCTCCTCCGCCACGCGCATTGCGGCGGCGCTCCAGAGAGGCGCCTGCTCGTCGATGAAGGCGACGAGCTGCTCTGGCGAGAGCCCAGACAGGCGGGCGCCGATGCGGTGGGAGGCCATCGGCGCGGCGGCGGCTGGTTCAGCGTGGTGTGTACTTGTTACGTGAAAACCCGCTGGGACCCGGACGCCAGCACACACGGCTAGATTTCATGGCGGGCCGCCTAGGCCCTGGGGTCGGAGGCAGAGTCGGTGGGGGTGCCGCGCGCGGCGCGGGCTTCGCTGTCGGGGGCGTTTAGGGCGGGGTCGGGGAAGGAGGGTGGGGTCGGTCGCATTGGCGGCCGCGCGGCAGTGGCTGCGGGGGGGGCGGGAGGAGGTGGTGGCGCCGACCGCAATGGCGGCCGAGGACCCGACGTCGAGCGCCGGGCGAGATCGCGAGGGTCGAGGGTGAGCTCGAAGCCGAGGGCGGCGGCCGAGTTCTGGATGGTGAGGGCGTCGGCGGTGACGATGGCGGCGGAGATGGCGGCGGAGTGGAAGGTGTAGTGTGAGCGGGTGGACGCGCGAGAGGTGCCATACGGCGTGTGGTCAATGGACCCACTAGCGCGTGCGGTCCTCGCAAGCTGGCGGAGGACGCGATCGAGGTCGGCGGAGAATGCTCCGGTCGACTCGGTCACGAGGAGGATGACCGTGTGGCCCTTGGCGAGGGCGTCGGCATAATCGCCGTCCTTCGCTGCCACCCATCCGTCGCCGCTGACGCGGTCCAACTGCTCCTCCGTGTCCGGGTCACCCCGTTGGGGGTGGCCGAGAACGACGACGGAGAGGTGCTCCTCAGTGTTGCCAAGCGCGATGAAGTGCCCGTCGGCACGGGAGGCGGCGCCTCCGCAGCGAGCAGAGCCGTTGCCCTTTGCGCCGGAGGGGAGGAACGGAGTGTAGCACTTGAACTCCCAGCACGTGGTCGTGGAGCCAAAGCGGATCATGTCTGGGATGTGTCCCTTGTTGACGTGGGCGTAGTAGCCCCTCCGCTCAGCCTTGGAGGCGGGGGTCCCGTCGCCCTTGTCGGCCAGCTGGATCGAGCCAACTGGCAGGGCGTCGCTCGTGACGCTGGTGAGCGCACGGTGGACGGCTGCAAGTGCGGCGTTGTGGCGGTGGGAGGCGTTGGCGGAATTGAGGCAATGGTCGCCGAGGCGTTGGTGCTGGGTGACGGTAACGCCGCGCTCCTCGAGCGCGTTGTACACGTCATCGAGGGCGGTAAGGTAGAGGCCGAGGCGGTGCTGGCACGCCGAGAGGAAGGTATCGGAGGGGATGATGGAGCGAGGCACTGTGACGTCAGGCAGGCGGAGCAGCCAAGCTCCCGAGCCCACCTGCGAGTGGCTGATGAGGGAGGTGGCCTCCCGGTGCGGCACGGTGGCGCCGGCGTTTTGTGAATCGAAGGAGTCGCACGCGTCCTTGGCGACCAGCCACGCGCCGTTGTTGACGACAGCCGACAGCGAGTGCTGTGAGAGGCACGAGGAAGATGTGCCGTCGGCGTCACCCAACAGGGCGGCGAGGGGCGGAAGCTGGAAGCCGCGCTTGAGGTGCGGGGACGCAGGGGTCACACCCGACGACCTCGGGAACTAGCCGGGGCAGTCAAAGAAGGGGCAACTCCGTGCACTGACGGTCGGCCGCCAGAAAACACGCCTGCGTGGATCGCGTCACACCAATCCTCGCTACCCAAGGCGGCCAAAGGATAGCCACTTCGAGAACCTCGAGACCAAGTCTTTTTATGGCACGGCGGCTTTTTCGTTATGGAGCACCGGGGCTGTGTCCAGCTCCTCGGGCCGTCGATCGACGCGCCCGGCGCGTGGCACTCGCAGGGTGGCCAGGATCGCATCGTCAGCAGCGTGTTCGAAGGGCAGCGCGGCGGCTATTTCGTCGATCTCGCCGCTGCGTCGCCCGTGGTGCTATCCAACAGCCGCACGCTCGAGCGAGACTTCGCTTGGCGCGGGCTGTGCATAGAGGGCAATCACCGGCTGATCGCGAGCCTGATGCGCGAGCGCAACTGCTCCGTCGTGCACACGCTCATCTCGTCGCGCGCGGCCAACGTCACGTACACTGAGAATAAGTTGGGCAAGCAGGGCTTCAACCACATCTCCTCGAGGCGAGGCGCTGCGGGAGGCGCCAACGTGCACAGCGCGCTGCCGCTCGAGGCGGTGCTGCGCGCGAACGGCGCGCCGGCGGTGATGGAGTACCTGAGCCTCGACGTCGAGAATCACGAGCGCGCAGTGCTTGAGCACTTCCCCTTCGGATCATACCGCTGGCACGCGCTGAGCATCGAGACGGTGGAGCCCGCGCTCGCCGCCACGCTCGCGCGCCACGGCTACGTGCACGCACTCGACGTGTACCACCCGCTCCCCGACGGGCGCCGCAAGCTGCTCGACCATTTCTACCTGCACGAGGCCATCCCGGGAGGCGTCGACGCGGCGAGGAAGCGCGCCCGGGCGAGCAAACGGCTCTGGGACGGCGCGATGGCGCGCCGGCCGCTGAGCGGGCTGAGCGAGGAGAGCGTGTATCGCGTCAACTGCGGCGGCGTCCCCGAGGCCTTCGTCGCCAGCGGCGGCAACGATACGGCGCTTTTCTCGCCGCGCCGCGCGTGCTCGTGCAGCATCTGAGCGGCAACCTAGCGTGGAGCTGATCGAGTGAGGTCTCAGAATGGCCGGACACGCGAGCTTCACTACATGGACCCGTCCGTGCTGCCGTCGCCCGAGGCCTACGAGCTTCTCGGCTGGCTCCTGGATGGATCCTACCAGGCGCTTCCACCGTCGTGGGAGCGCCGCCGCGGCGCTGCTGACACAGCGGAGCCTGGCGAGCCGACGAGCTAGCTCCCTCGTCACACACACACACACACACACACACACACACACGCACACACACACACACACACACACACACACACACACACACACACACACACACCACTCCATACGCGAGCCCGCTCTCGCTCCGCCGCTCGTGCGCCCCGCGCGCATGTCGGCCTTCTCATGCCTCCGGCCTCCGAGCGCCCACCTCGGGCGCTCGGGCGGTTGGGGATGGCATATCGGTTCCCTGGGCGTTCACTAGCGCTCGCTTGTGGGTGAGAACGGCGTTCTCTGGGTAAGCTCAGCTGTGAACTTCCCAGTTGTTTGCTCTCCCTCCCTCCCTTACCCTGTTCATGACTTGCTAGCGGGAGGGGACCTGAGTATTAACTAAAAATACTGTAAGGGCTAGTGCCATTTCACTCTGACACGGCTAGTTCCATTGGCAACTTGGCTAGTTCCATTTCACACTGGCACAGCTCGCGTTACGCAATCTTGTTCTCGGGTCCGTTGGCCTCTTTCGTAGGGAAGAATTTTGATACCCGTCAAGACGCCTGCTGGGGGCAGCTTTGCGATGAAGCCGTTTGTTCCCCCAGCAAGGCACACACAAGACAGATAGGAGGCGAAAGGGGATGGTGGTGGGTTCGACGAGGAGAGAGGGAGCGCGCACAGACTGACGTCAGCTCTGCTCCTGAAGGACACCTCTGAAAGACACCTTCAGAGGTGTGGTGCACCTCTGAGGCACCTCAGAGGAAACGCTGCACTTCTTTTATCGATCTCGTCGCCAGACTCCGATTTCTCTTTGTCGGGCCATGTGCCGCTCGCTCGTCCGCCCAAGTGACTCGGACGCGCGGTCGAGGGCACCCCACCGTTCCTGGGGCGCGCTGGCGCTCGCCCGCAATCGCCCCCCACCCATCCACCCTTTTGTCTTTGAGGCTGTCGCTCCGAGAAAACTTGTCTCGCAGCTGCGAGAAATTACCTTCTCGGGTCCGTTGGCCTCTTTCGTAGGGAAGAATTTTGATACCCGTCAAGACGCCTGCTGGGGGCAGCTTTGCGATGAAGCCGTTTGTTCCCCACTTGTCAACAGCAGGCGCTGGCGCCATTAACGTATCGGCGTTCTCCCACGTGATGTTGACCGGGTGGGCGGGTGGTCATGGAAGGTATTTTAAGGACAGTCACCCAGTCCGATGGAAGGTATTTTAAGGACAGTCACCCAGTCCGATGGAAGGTATTTTAAGGACAGTCACCCAGTCCGATGGAAGGTATTTTAACGTCAGTCACCCAGACGAATGGAAGGTATTTTAACGTCAGTCACCCAGACGAATGGAAGGTATTTTAACGTCAGTCACCCAGACGAATGGAAGGTATTTTAACGTCAGTCACCCAGACGAATGGAAGGTATTTTAACGTCAGTCACCCAGACGAATGGAAGGTATTTTAACGTCAGTCACCCAGACGAATGGAAGGTATTTTAACGTCAGTCACCCAGACGAATGGAAGGTATTTTAACGTCAGTCACCCAGACGAATGGAAGGTATTTTAACGTCAGTCACCCAGACGAATGGAAGGTATTTTAAGGACGTCACCCAGTCCGCAATGTGAGCAACCAAAGGAGGCAATGGATTGCGTTCCCGGGCCCTGCATGGTATTTTAACGCCGTCACCCAGGCGAGCATGGGCATGTAGTTCATGGTATTTTAACGCCGTCACCCAGGCGAGCATGGACAGGTGGCTCACCCTAGGCGAACCGTTGAGTTCGAACCGGCGGCCACGTGATCGCACTAAGTTGATTGAGCGAACTTGTCGCTCTCTGATGCGATTACGTGCCCAGCCCTGTTGGATCGGCGTAGTCGGTCGTCGAGGGCGGGCTGAAGTCCGTCCGATGACCGGCGGCACTGCCGAAGACGTAGGCCATGTGCCGCTCGCTCGTCCGCCCAAGTGACTCGGACGCGCGGTCGAGGGCACCCCACCGTTCCTGGGGCGCGCTGGCGCTCGCCCGCAATCGCCCCCCACCCATCCACCCTTTTGTCTTTGAGGCTGTCGCTCCGAGAAAACTTGTCCGCCGATAACGATTGGGGTGGGGGCCCCAACTCGTGGTAGGCCACTAGTTTATCGTAGGGTACTCACGGATACCTCTCCTGAGTCCCTCTCGTGTGCCCTCGCGCACATCGCATGCGGTCTTCACTCAGCCTCCGCTGCTGTGAACACCAAACTTGCACTTCAGCTGGCGCGCGCTTTCGCCGCCTACTTTCGCGAGCGCGCTTGGCACTTGCTCCTCATGCGCGGCGCTCTCGCTGCGCTCTCTCCCTGCTCATGGGACCTGATGCCGCGCCACCTCTGTGGCCGCTCCATCCTCTCTGACGGCGCCAGCCCTCCGGCTGCGCCATAACCCTTACGGCGCCGCGGCCGGCTGCAGGACGTTGAGGTTACCTCCGGACCTGCAGTTCGTCCAAGCTGTTTGAGTCCCAACCCTCCGCCTTTAGTGGCAAGACCCCGGGGGATGTCAGGTACTGCGTAGCTCTTCCGCTGTGGAGGCACGCGACTCCAGACTGACCCTTTACGCGCCAATGTATCACACCTCACGGTGCTGATGCTTGGTTCATGTGGAGAAGCCGAGATAAACTAGTCTCGCAGCTGCGAGAAATTACCATTTTGGTCATTTGCGCCATTTGGTACCTCTCGGTGCCTTCCAGAGGCAGCTGTGACCCCGCCGAGTGGACGGCGTCACACAGCAGGTGGCGCGGTGTGCCGCCGTCTACTCGGCGGGGCCGCAGCTGCCTCTGCGCGTCCTGGGGAGGTACCGAATTGTCGCCGCCGGAGACGACTCGACGCCGCTGAGATCGGAGAGCGAGCTCTGACAGGTCGCACGTCGCTCCTTTGACGCCGACGTGACTCACCCGTGCAGATCACATCAGTACACGGACTTGACGCGCTCGGTACGACGCCTGCGACCCGTCTCGGGTCAGGTGGCACGACGCTCATCGCGCCTACCAGCGCTGCCGTACAGGTTGCCACGACGAGGTCGAGCACGCTTCTATACGCTCGCCCAGCCTTCCTTTCCATCCCATAAGGTAGCCTGGGAACGGTGGCGGTCAGAGGCAAAGCCTACGAGGGGTGGTGGAACCACATGTCACGGCTACTGCCGGCTCGGCCCCAAATAGCCTCCGAAGGCTGACTTTGCGGCACCATCATCGGACGATGTCGACGAGTTGGGTCGCTCTCGCGGTAGCCAGATGACCTCTCTTCCTAGGAGCATCGGCCATGGCCGCAGGAAGCGCGGGGGATTCCGCTGGGAGCAACACGGAGCTCCGTTGACCTGATTTTTTATGAACCCTGATTTTCAGCAGGGGTTGTGGCAGCATCTCTAGAAACTTTCCTGCGGAGATTTATTTTCATGTCAGGTAGTGACATCCGACGAGCCCGCGACACGTCCGCCACGCCGGTCGACGAGCAGTCGAGTCAACCTACCCATAGATCTATCTGCGGCCACCTCTGCAGCGAGATGTGCCAGTTGGCGATGAGCGGCAGCGGGCGCAGGCACCTGGACCAGCCGACTGGCGTATCTCGCTGCAGCTCACCCATCGATTTATCTGCGGCCAGTGCATCGCAGTACACGACGACCGGCGGCTCGCCGCGCGCGACCGCGCCGCGCCGCAAGAAGCGGTTCGCGATGAGCGACTGGATGAGGAGTGTGAACGTCGAGCCCCACGTGCCAACGAGGTGGTCGGCGCGCGCGAGCAGGCCGAGGTCAGCGGCCGCCGTCTCGAGCGCGTCGACGCCGTGCTCCACAAATTGCCCGGGCTGCGACGCGTTGTTGCGCTCGACGCTGTGCAGCGCGCACTCGTTACCAAGCGCGCGCTCGAGCGCTGCGAACGTCGCGCGGCGGTCGCTTGCGAGCAACACCTCGCAGCGCCGGCCACGCGCGAGTTCTCGGATCGCGCGCGCAAAGAGCTCAACCTTCTCGTGGCCGTGCTGGCACGACGTGCGGTGGCGGATCTGCGCGGCGATGGTGACAACTTGCCCGTGGCCCTCGGCGGCGCGCCGCTGCTTCAGCGCGGCGAGCGCGCGCGCGAGCGCGGGCCGGTCCTCCCTGAAGCGGAAGAAGTCTGCAAAGATGCGACCGTAAAGCGCGTGCGGCCCGCCCGCACGCGCGAAGAGCGCGGCCGCGGCCGGGCTGACGCGCCGGCTCATCGCGGCCTCCTGCGACTGGAACTTACCCGCGATGTCCATCTGCCTGAGGTGGTATGCCTCGGCGCCGGGCCGGCCGAACAGCGAGAAGTTGCCGTGACCGAGGTCGCGGTCGATGCTGCACCACGGCGACGGCGCACGCGCGCACATCGGCGCGCCCGCGTTCTGGAGCGGGCACTTGAGCGGGCAGAGCTCGCGCGTCGCGTCGAGCAGCGGCAGCGCGTCGAACAGCCCAGTGCTGCTGAACAGGCCGCCGCACGTGTACGCGCCCAGCCCCCGCACGAGGCGCAGACCGAGCGTGAGCGAGAGCAGCGCGGCGTTCATCAGCTCGTGCACATGGTTACCGATCTGGAACGCGCACCCGGCCTCCTCTGTGATCACGATCGCTGACGCGCTGACGTTCGCGCCGTACTGTAGCCTCGTCGAGGCGAAGCCCTGGTCGATCACGCCGAGCGGCAGGCTCGGCACAACGAGGTTGGCGTACCGCGCCATTGAGAGCACGACGACGCGCGCGACCTTGTCCTGGGCCTTGTCGGCCTTGTCAGCGGCGCCCTCGATGCGGCAGCCCGCCTTCAGGTTGTGCTGGTGCGCCCGCGGCATCGACCCGACTTTCTTGGACTCTACTGGTCTCTGCACGGTCTGCGTACCGAGCAGCTGGAGTTGGAATGGGTAATCTCGGCGGCGGAGGCGGTCGGGGATCAAGCCGCCGTGCACGGTGTCTGACGATGTGACGATGTCCGGGGCATTTCCCGAGGCCAGCACGTTACACGCCTCCTTCAATGAGCATGTAGTGTGCAGGCCCCCATTTCTCTTTTTTTCGGGCGGCCGCTGGCCTGCGACGTAGGTGCACCACCAGCTGGTGCTCAGCACGCGAGAGAGAGATTTTTAGCAATACCAAACAACTCTAAGTTTTGGCAGCACGCTGCTCCTCGAGCAGGCGGCGCAAGAGTGATGCGAGGCACGGTAACGCTTTTGCTGCTGCACGCACCAGGGGGTGTCAGCAGTCTGAGTCTCGTTTGGCCTCACGCCGGCGCTATGGTCGAAATGGGGGTGAAATATAAGAACAGACCAGCCACACAACTGAGGGGGGGGGGGGGGGCTCTGCCGACTGCGGGACGACAGCAGCCCGCCCACAAGAGCCTTGTGTGCAGCGCGACTGCGCGAGACCGGGCGAGAGCGGCAGCAGAGCGCAGAGAGCGGCTCGGCCGAGAGCACGTCCGATTTTTTTCTCGAGAATTCCCGCCCACGAATTTCTTCTTCTCACGCGGCGGCGTTCCGTCGACGGTGCTCTCCCCGGCCTTGATGGTGACGAACTCGCCGCGTCGCACCACCTGCTCGAACTCCAGCCGCTTCATGCCAGAGCGCCGGTCTAGAAGAAGCGCCACGTCCGCTCCTCCTCCTCGGTCTTGAAGTGGACCGTGCGCTCGTCGCGCAGCAAGAGCGCCACGACGATTGAGTTCATGATGAAGTTCAGAGTCCCCCAGCACAGCATGTCAAGGATCAGCAACCGTGGCTCCGACGCCGAAGCCCATCCATCTCCGTGCTGTGGGCTGCCTGTCGCCGCCAAGATCACCATCCACATGAAGCCCGCAGCCAGGCAGCTTTTGTGAGCAGCAGGTCCGTTGTTTTTGTCTGTGCAGGTCCGAGAACAGGGCGGCAAGGAAGAGGAAGATGTTGAAGAGTCAGTTGTATGCGTGCGGCACGCCGGTCGGCACGTAGGAGGCCATATTGCAGGCACCTTGCCTTTCTTCTTTTCTCGCTACCACAGGCACACTGGAGAGTGACAAGCGAGCCCCCCCGCACCCACAAAGAGCCGGAACCCTGAATGGTGGCAGGCAGCATCTCGGGCGAGGCGGCGGCGGGGGTGAGTGACGCGGCCGCATCCAGCTCACTGGGCAGCCTTCCCGCAGAGGCGGCGATAGCGGCTGTAGATGGCGACGAGGCGGCGCTGCTGTCGTGGCTCGACAGCGACGGGCAGGTCAACGCGACTTGCGGCGTAGGCAATGTGAGCGGCAATACCGCGGTGATGCTCGCCGCCAGCAGCGGCCACGAGCGGGTGGTCGAGCTGCTGCTGCAGCGCGGCGCGGAGATCAACCTACAGAGCAGCAGCGGCGGCACCGCGCTGATATCCGCCGCCCGCCAAGGCATTGAGCGGGTGGTCGGGTTGCTGCTGCAGCGCGGCGCGGAGATCAACCAGCAGGACAGCGACGGCGGCACCGCGCTGATGGCCGCCGCCTACCACGGCCACCCCGCCGTCGTGCTCCGCTTGCTGCGGGCGGGCGCGGATACGAAGCTGCGCTCTGTGCACGGCAAGTCCGCGCTGCAGTGGGCCAAGGAGAAGGGCCACGCCGCATGTGTCGATGCCTTCCGGCAGCACGTCGCGGAGGTAACTGCGAGCCAGCGCGAGGCGGCGGCGGGCGGGGCGGGCGGCGCTTCCTCGGGCGAGGCGGCCTCTTCCAGCTCACTGGGCAGCCTTCCCGCAGAGGCGGCAAAAGCGGCTGCGGAAGGCAACGAGGCGACGCTGCTGTCGTGGCTCGACAGCGGCGGGCGGGTCAACACCAGCGGGGCGAGCGGCATCACCGCGCTGATGCTGTCCGCCCGCCATGGCCAAGAGCGGGTGATCGAGCTGTTGCTGCAGCGCGGGGCGGAGATCAACCTGCCGAATAGCATCGGCGGCACTGCGCTGATGGGCGCCGCCATCGAAGGCCACGAGCGGGCGGTCGATCTGCTGCTGCGGCGCTGTGCGGAGGTCAACAAGCAGAGCGGCCGCGGCCTCACCGCGCTGGCGCTCGCCGCCTCCCGCAACCACCCCGCCGTCGTGCGGCGTTTGCTGCGGGCGGGCGCGGATGCGAAGCTGCGCTCTGAGGAGGGGAAGTCCGCACTGCAGCTGGCCAAGGAGGAGGGCCACGCCGCGTGCGTCGATGCCTTCCGGCAGCACGTCGCGGAGGTGACTGCGAGCCAGCGCGAGGCGGCGGCGGGCGGGGCGGGCGGCGCTTCCTCGGGCGAGGCGGCGGCGGGGGCGAGTGCCGCGATCGCATCCAGCTCACTGGGCAGCCTTCCCGCAGAGGCGGCGAACGCGGCTGCGCAAGGCGATGAGGCGGCGGTGCTGGCGTGGCTTGACAGCGGCGGGCAGGTCAACGCGACTCGCGGGGTAGGCAATGTGAGCGGCTTCACCCCGCTGATGCTCGCCGCCCGCAATGGCCACGAGCGGGTGGTCGAGCTGCTGCTACGGTACGGCGCTGAGGTCAACTTGCAGGACAGCGACGGCGGCACCGCGCTGATGCTCGCCGCCGCCCACGGCCACGAGCGGGTGGTCGAGCTGCTGCTGCAGCACGGCGCAGAGGTCAACCTGCAGGACAGCGTCGGCATCACCGCGCTGATGGACGCCGCCCACCAAGGCCACGAGCGGGTGGTCGAGCTGCTGCTGCAGCGAGGCGCGGAGATCAACCTGCAGAGGAGCGACGGCGGCATGGTGCTGATGTTCGCCGCCGGCTACGGCAACGAGCGGGTGGTCGAGCTGCTGCTGCAGCGCGGCGCGGAGATCAACATGCAGAACAGCGGCGGCGGCACCGCGCTGATAAACGCCGCCTTCAAAGGCCACCCCGCCGTCGTGCGGCGTTTGCTGCGGGCGGGCGCGGATGCGAAGCTGCGCTCTGAGCACGGCAAGTCCGCGCTGCAGTATGCCAAGGAGGAGGGCCACGCAGCGTGCGTGCGCGCCCTCGAGGAGCATGCGGCGGCTGAGGCGGCGGCGGAGGCGGCGGCGAGGGAGGCGGAGAGAGCGGCGGCGGAGGCGGAGGCGACGCGGCATGCCGAGGCGCTGATAGCGGGGGAGGAGGCGGAGAAGGAGGCGGGGGAGCGCGCCAGGGAGAGCAAGAAGGGGAAGAAGAAGAAGAAGAGGGGGAAGGGCGGCGGGGGCGGCGCTGGGCCGTCGCAGGAGCCCGAGGATGAGGCAGCGTTGGCGACGGGAGAGGAGGCGGAGTTGGCGGCGGCGCTCGAGGAGAGCGCGAGGCTGGAGGTCGGGGCGACGCGTGCGGCGGGGGATCAGGCGCGAGTCGCCGAGGGCGCTTCGTCACCGGCGGCGGAGGCGCCGCCTGAGGGGGGGGAGGAGCCGCCGGACGACTTCATCTGCCCGATCACGACCGAGCTGATGAGCGACCCGGTGATGGCGGCGGACGGGCATGCTTACGAGCGGTCGGCGATCGAGCGCTGGCTCGCGACCAAGTCGACGAGCCCTCTGACGGGCGGCGCGCTCGAGCACCCATACCTCACCCCCAACCACATGCTGCGCCGTCAGATCCGGGACTGGGAGGGGGCGCGCAAGGCAATTTGACCGTGCATCCACCCGCACCTCAGCACCACCCTAGTTCCACGGGGTGCTGATGGGCGTCTCCCTCGCCCTCTGGGTAGAGTAGGGCGCTCGCGGAGATGAAGCTGCGGCCCGTAACCCCCCTTTTCTTTTGCACACACAGCACACCGCAACGAGAGAGAGCGTGCGGTGTGCGGCGCGAAGATCCTAGCACCTAGCTGCACGCAGGGCGTACGGCTTTACGTGTGCGTTCGTTCGGTGTAAATCTCACGCAAAATCGCAAAATAATGATACACACCACGAATCGCAACTCGATGTCGAGATCGTACAGGGTGGAACACAGGCGTGAGACACATACATGTAAGTGACGGACTTAGTTTTGCCTCCACATCAAAGTTGACTTCCTTCCTTAGATACATACATACTTTGCCCGTAGGTTGCGCTGCGCGACACACGGCGCTGCTGCCTCGCTGCTGCACCGCTGGGAGCGGGAGCCTGCAGCCCTTTGACGCTGGCCGGTTCACAGAGAATGTGTTCAGACCTTTGCGCGGGTTGTGTGGACAGCCATTCCGCGTGGTTGAGGGGTTGAAGGGGTCTGTCAACCACTTGGTTGAGGGTTGAGGCCTCTGTCAACCACGTGGTTGACAGTTGAGGCAATCGGCCTCAACCACCGCTCTGGGCCGAGAAAACTGCCAACACACACACACACACACACACACACACACACACACACACACACACACACACACACACACACACACACACACACACACACACACACACACACACACACACACACACACACTCCTACCCGCATCAGGTCCGCCCAGCAAAAAAAGTCTGGCCAGGAATGAAATTCGGCGCTGAAGTCGACTGAAGAGGGGTACGGAAGCAGTCCGCCCGCGGCCAATCGACATGGCTCTCGCTGTGCTTCACGCGGCGATGGGCTTTGCGCCCACCCGCGAGGGTTACACCCTCCTTACCCCCGAGGGCTACGCGGCAAGGGGCTGGGCGTCATGGGAGGAGGTGAACGAGGCCGGGCCTGAGGCGTGGCCGACAGGGCCGCCGGCCGACATCCCCTGCATCAAGCTCTTCACTTTCGACTTTGACGGCACAACTGAGTTCACCGACAACTTGGCGCACGCCGTGTTTGACCACGCGACCGAAGAGGAGAAGTTGACTGACCTGGTTCCCGCTTATGAAAGGCTCAAGGCAGAGTTGGGCGGCACGGCGGCAATCATCATGGCGTATTTTGACGGTCCCGGGCGGATTGAGTACTTCAGAAAATACGTCGATGAGCTCATCGGCCAGGAGAGTCATGTTTTCATTCTCTCCGCGTCGTGGGATCCGACGCCGGGGACAGTCTGGGAGGCGTACTTGTACCACGTGCGCGCCGCCACGTGCTCGCCCGCAAGCCGCGCCGCTCGCGGAACCCCCCCCCCCACCCACCCACCCACCCCGACAGGTGCTCAAGGATGTCGGCATCCCGTTTCCGCCGGATCGAATCGTCGGAACGGACGATCCCGGGCCCGGCATCGCAGCCGACAAGGCGAACCCGGGCATGCGAGTTGCCAGGAGGCTGGGGGTACCCAGTGCGCAGGTGATGCACACCGATAACAGCTTCAAGTACAACGCCCAATTCATCGCGGTCGGCGGGTACGGGCTGTACCCCACTCCGACGAGTCAGGCGGCGCCCATCCAAGACCCCGAGTTCGAGTTTATGCTGAAGGCGGCCAGCGCGTGCTAAAGTGGAGTTGAGGCTATGATAGCCGACGGCGAAGAGGAAGGGCCCGAGAGGATCGCCCTGCGCGCAGCCCTCGGTCGACATGAAGGTGTCGCCCGAGCTGCACCGCGCCTCCGCGTTGAAGAGAAAGAGGCGGCGCTGCTCGCTATACCACAGCGCGACGGTCGGGATGAGCTCCGGGAACCACCGCCGCAGGCCCGCAAAGATGGCCTTGCGAGAGATGCAGTTGAAGCCGTTGCGCTTGTCGTCCGAGGCGATCGCGTGGCCGGGGTTGCGCCGCAGATGCTCCTGCAGCAGCTGGATCGCCACCTCGGCTCCGCCAGCGAGTCCCACGCCGACCTGCAGGGGGATGTTGCACGCCTTGACGCGCGCCTCCGCCTCCTCCGCCGACATGCCGAGCCCGCCGTCCTCGGTGGGGCGGAGGCAGATCTCGCGCATGCCGTCGCGGACCGTGCGTCTCATGTCGGGCGTGCCGCCGGTGAAGAGGTCGCACATGTCGGCGCTGCGATGCTTCATGAGCACGCGGTTGGCGAGGCGGCGGATCGCGGCGGGAATGCCGATGGGACGGGTGCCGGTGAGGTTTCCGTCGTCGTCTCTCTTCTCGATGCCGAGGAGGTTGAGGTCGCCCCAAATCTTTGTGGCCGACTCGTGCACCTCGCCGCGGTTGATGGAGGCGACGATGTCGAAGAGCACTTCCCTCGTGTCCGCCCCGCCGTAGTACAGGAACTCTAGCTCCTCATAGCTCACGCCGTCGACGGACATGGCCCGCGCCTTGGGCACCGAGTGGAACACCTCCCAGAATGCGTCCCGGTACTCCTTGCTGGAGGTCGAGTAGCGTGTGACGGCGCCGCCGGCGCCCTGGGCAGGCCGCATGTCGTCATCCGAGACCGCGGTGGACTGCGGGTGGAGGTCGCGAAGCGTGTCTCGAACCAGCGCCTGGTCCGCTGTCAGGCCGCCGCCGGGCTGCGTGTCGTCGTACACGCCCGTCTCGGCGACGGGGTTGGTCGAGAAGCGGGCGCAGGCCTTGGAGAGGTAGCCTGCTCCGGCGAGGCCGAGGACGGTGGCGAGGAGACGCTCGTCGCGGCTCGACTCGCTCGCCCCCTCTCCCTCTTCCTCGCCCGCCTCCGCCTCTGCCTCCTCCCCCCCCCCGGACGGAGCGTGCGCTCCCCGCCTCATGGCTGCAGCAGCGTCCGCAGCCGCCCCGCTGCCACCCTGGCGCTCGAGCTCGGAGGCGCGCGCCGCCGCCTCCCTCTCTCGCTTGGCAGCGGCGGCGTCGGAAGCCTCTCGCACCATCTCGGCGACCAGCTGCTCCAGGCCGCCTGTCATGACCATCCGGACGCGCCCGAGCATCTCCGACTTGGTCCGCTCCTTACCGCCCTCGCGGAGATGGTTGATGGTTACCATCTTGGATAGGATCTGGAAGGCGACGTAGAGCCCCGCGTCCGGGGTGTTGATGTGATCGCGCAGGAGCGTGGCGCCGTGGTAGAGCATGCCGTAGTACTCCCGACGCGCTCTCTTCGGTGGGCGGCGGCGACGGACGGTGTCCAGCTGCGCGAGAAGGCGTGGGTGGTTGGCCCAGGGGCGGAGCCACTCGTAGGAGTATCTGACGCCGGGGCTCGAGATGAAGTATTGCGAGCCGCGGGCGTGGAACGCCGCCTTGCGCGCTGCGTCGGACGAGACCTTGGCGCGTCGGCGTGCTTCGGCGCTGGTGGCGGCGGAGCTCCCGTCGTCGCCCGCTGCCCTCTTGGCCCTCGCCTTTGCGACCGCAGCCAGCCAATCCGTGTGCCTGCCCCGCATGCGGTCCGGCGTTCGATCCTTGCGCGCGCCGTAGCAGACAGTGCGGAAGTAGTGGGCGGGGGAGCCGACCTCGGCCTGCTGCTGAAGATGCCGCATGAACCCCTCCCTCCCGCCCTGCCACCGCTGGTCGCCTGTCTCGCCGCGGTACTTTGGGTCGCACTTGACGAGGTGCTGGTAGAGCCCGCACTTGCTGCCCACGGTCGCGTACCACTTGCCGCAGTTAGGAACAGGGCACCGAGCCACGCCCATGTCGTAGCAGTCCGACTCAAAGAGATCCTCGCCCGGCACGTGCGAGCCCGCCTCCTTGTTGCAGTGCCGCGCCAGGGCAGCGAACGAGAGGGCTGAGTCGGCGAGCCCAAATCCGCGTGGGCCAGCCCAAGACGGAAGGCAGCGGGAGCAGCCGGTGGTGACCGTCGGGTCGGAGAGCGAGTAGTGAGGGCATCGGACCTCCGGCACTCCGGACGGGCGGAAGGCGGTCGGCTTCTCGCCGCCGCCATCACCACCGCCGTCGTCGCCGCCGTCGTCGCCGTCCCCGCCGCCGCCGTCCCCGCCGCCGCCGCCGCCGCCGCCGCCACCACCGCCGCCGCCGTCGCTGCCGTCGTCCCCGCTGCTGTCGCCGTCGCCGTCGCCGTCGTCGCCGCCACCACCATCGCCGCCGTCCATATCATCGGCTCGGCCGCCCCGCGAGGCGGGAGCCGAGCTAGGCCCCGCGCTCCCAGGCTGCGAGCCCGCCGCCCCGCCCTTCCCAGAGGTCGGCCTGAGGCGACGGATGCCTAGCCCGCCCTCTGAGGCGGTGATCCTGACGATGGCAGCGCAGTGGCTGTCATGCTGCAGGAACAAATGGAGCACGTACTGCGGCTGACTCGACTCTGTCGGCCAGATGAACTGCGGCATGCAGCGCGCGCCCTCCCGAGTGATAGAGTCGACGACAATCGGCGTGCCAAAGAGGTCGGCCACGCCAAGCAGGAACCCGTCACACCCGTATGCGTCGCCTCGAACGCCAGCGAGGAAAGCCGCGAGATCACGTGCGTCAGTGTCGGCGGCTAGGGCCCGAGACCTGTGCACCGACAGCAGCAGCTGCTCCACTGTGCCGAGGGTCCGTGCGTCGACGGTGTCGTGTGGCCGGCGGACGACTCGGCGCAGCACCTCGGGCATGGCCAGGTGGCGCGCCACGGCGAGGCGCAGCTTGCCACTCGCGAGCTTGGCGTCCCAGGAGGCGCCGAGGGTTAGCAGCCCGTGCGCAGCCAGCAGGGCCTCGGGCAGCAGTCTGCGCAGCTCCCAGGCGCACGCCGCGACCACACAGTCACCGGACGAGTCTAGGTCGACCGCCTCCCAGTGGCAGTCCTCGCACCCAATAGGCGGGAAGTCAGCACGCTGGGAAGTAGCGCGCGCGAGCATCGGGAAGCGGCCGGGGTCGATCCCGCCTGGCAGGCGCTCTGATGCGGGCGCGGTCGCAAAGCGGACGCCGGCGGCGTCGAGCAGGGCCGTCGTGTGCCTGAGGTCCCTGACGGCGTCCATGTTCCACAACCCGCCCGAGCTCGTCGCACCGCCCACGCCGCCCGCCACGCCGCCCTCGCCGCCTCCGCCGCCCTCCGCGGTGACGGCGCTGCCACCCGAGGTGTCGGCCGCGGTGTCGACGGGCATCTCGCCCGCGTCGTCGTCGTGCTTTCGGCGGCGGTCCTCCCGCGCGGAGGGCGGATGGCGCGGCTCCCTCTTGCGTTGTGGGCGGGCCTCTGGCTGCGAGGGCGATGGCTGCGAGGGCGATGGCGAGGCCGCCGTGCCGCTCGGCTCCGACGGCGATGCGACCGCCTCCGAATCGGGCGGGGTCGGCTTCGAGACGGGCGGGGGCGCCTCCTCGGGCGGGGGGGGGAGCTCACGGGGCGCGCAGCTTGGCTCGCGGGAAGACGCAGTCTCCTCTCCCTGCGCCGAGCACGACCTCGCCTGCCGAGATCGTGATCGTCGCCGAGCTCGCCCCCGCGACCGCTCATCACCGCGGCGCTGGGCGTCTGCCTTCGCCGCCGCCGCCGCCGCCGCCGCCGCCGTCGCCGCCGCGGCCTCCTTCGCCGCCTTCGCCGCCTCTTTCTGCACCCTCGCCGCCTCTGCCGTGGCGGCCTTATCGGCGATCCTTCGGCTAGTCCGCCCAATCTCTCGCGATGGCGCGTCCGACTTAGGCTGGCTCCGGCGCGCACTGCGTTGTTGAGCGCCGCCGGCCCTGAAGTGGAAGAGCGAGCCGAGGGAGGAGGAGGCGTCGCTAGCGTGGTGGGCGCCGGCGGGTCGTCTCGCTTGGTCGAGCCGCGCCCGCCCACGCCGCTCCGCCTCGAGGCTCTCCTCGAGCCTGAGGCGCGCCGCGCCCTGTTTCTCTTGCGCCTCGCGGACGGCCGACGCGAGCAGCTTGGCCTCCTCCAGCTCCTCCGCGCGCTGGAGCTGCTCGGCCTCTCGCCGCTTGCGTGCGCGCGCATGGCGAGAGGCGACGGCAGCCCTCCTTGCGTGGCGGGCGCGCAGGAGCGCATACTCGTCGCGGGCGCGCCTGGCCGTGCGGAGGGCGTGCGCGAGGTTGCCGTCGTCGGAGAGTGCCGCCGCCTCGGCGCCAGCCTTGATGGCCCCGCGGAGCGTGGCGAGCAGAGGGCACGGTGGTGAGGGCGGCGGGGCGGGGCGCGGCGGTGCGGTTGGAAGCGCCGCGGGCGGTCCGTAGCGTCGCCGGAACCACGCGACCAGCCGGCGGGCCCCAGCCAGGCGAGCGAATATCTCCGTCGCGGCCCCGCGCAGTGCCGATGTAGCCGAGGCGACGTCGAGGCGTGTGGGGCCCTCGGGTCTCGCGTAGTAGCTCGCGACGCCCTCGGGCAGGACCGTCGCCTGCCGGCGGATCGCCGCGCCGCGGCTCTGGCGATGGGGCAGGCAGGCCAGCGCCGCCCCGAATGGTCGCCTCGACAGGTCGGCGAGCCTGTCCCGGCGCTTCGAGGCGAGGAGCCTCGCCTGCCGCCGCGCCGAGGCTCCCCGAGCGAGCGCCTGAAGCGCCCTGGCAGAGCGGAAGCGGCACTCGCGCCGTTTGTAGAATTCTCAACTTGGCTGTGAAGGCTTGCGGCGCCGGCGCGGGACCGATCCTCTGTGGCGGATGGCCCTCGTCTTCCAGGTCCCCAACTCGCTCGCGCCTCCCATCATCGGCCCGCGCGGCAGCGCCGTCCGCCGCCTCGTCCAAGAGTCGGGCGCCACCAGCATCCACCTGAGCAACCAGGACGCTGCCTCGCCCGACCGGCGGTGCAGCATCCGCGGCGAGTCGGCGGCCGCCATGTGCCACGCCTTTGACGGCTGCGCCGCCCTACTCCGCGCCGAGTGCGCGCGAATCGGCCGCAGCGACGCGACCCGGCGCGTCCGCTTTGTCGTGCCTGAGGCAACGTCGCTGCTCGGCGAGGCGGCGCTGGCGAGGCTGCGAGGCGCCGGCGTGGCGACGGAGCTCTCGCCGCGCGCCGCGGGCGAGGGCCCTGCTGCTCGCGAGCTGACGCTCTGTGGCGACGCGCCGTCCCTCTCTGCTGCCGCGGCGCTGCTGGTCGAGGCGATCCTCTCCAGGCATGGCCAGCGGCTGGGCAGCTTCCTCTCGCGCTGGTCGTTTGTGACCGAGTACAATGACCACTTTGAGACGCCGCGGCGCGCGTACGCGGACATCCTCCCTCTCCTCGCCGCCGCTTCGCCGCTCCCTCCAAAGCGGGACGGGGGCAGCGCCCCAGAGGCGGAGGCGCTGGCGGCGGTGACGGTCTTTGACCCGTACTTTTGCGAGGGAGGCGCGCGGCTGCCGTAGTGGGAACCTTCTAGGAACCTTCTAGGAACCTTCTAGGAGGCGCGCGGCTGCCGTAGTGGCCTCACGACACCTCCCCCCCCCTGCGGGAGCCCGCCGCGGCCTTCTAACGCCTCTCGCCAACCACTCGCGGCGGCCCCCCTCTCACCAATCGCAGCGACGCACGCCTTTCGTGCTCTTCTTTGCGTTCCGAAGCACACACTGCGCTCCTCTGTAGCATCACACGGTCACCTCCCTTGCCACTGTCCTTGCCACCGCCGCGGCCACCCACGCCGCCGCTACCGCACCAGCCCCTCGTGCGATTGGTTGTCTGCAGGCGCCGTCGCAGAGCTCGAGGCGCTGGGCGTGCGCCGCGAGAAGCTTCTACACCGGAACCTTCTAGGAACCTTCTAGGAAGTTTCTAGGCGCTGGGCGTGCGCCGCGAGAGGGTTCTCAACCGGAACCGCGACTTTTACGCGGACATCGCGACGGGCCAGCTGCCGCAGTACGACGTCCTCCTCACCAACCCGCCCTACTCTGGCGACCACAAGCAGAGGCGCGGCGTGGCCCTGCCTTGCTCCCTGCCCCGCCGCAGCGTGCCCCTTCTTCTCCCGAGTCCCGAGCCAGAGGCGAGGCGTGTCCACAGCCTGCGTTGCTCCTTGCCCGCCGCAGCGTGCCTCGTCTGCCCGAGCCCTGGCCGCCTTCCCTGCCATCCGCGCCGCGATCCCCCCCCCCCCCCCCCGGCTTGGCAGCCGAACACGCCCTCACCCCAGAGCGAGTATACGTGTAGCAGACCTACCCCCACTTCCCCGCCAGACTGCAACGCCCCCTCCCCCCCCTTCTAGACTGCAACTTCCCCGCCCACTTCCCCGCCAGACTGCAACGCCCCCTTCCCCGCCAGGCTGCTCCGCTTCCTGGCCAGCGACGGAGACATGCGCGGCGCGCCCTTCCTGCTTCTGCTGCCCGCCTGGGTGTGCGAGAAGGACTACTGGAACGCGTTCCTCGAGCGGCTCGCGACACACCGCGCTGCAGGAGGCGGCGGCGGCGGCGGCGGCGGCGGTGGCGGCGGTGGTGGCGGTGGCGACGGTGGTGGCGGTGGCGGCGGTGCGGGCGACAGCAGCGCCGCGCATTCCTCCGGCGAGTGCTGCAAGCGGCGGCGCAGGCGGAGGGTGGGGGAGGGCGGGCTGGAGAGGGCTGCGGGCGTCTTCTACGTCCGCCCCTCGGTGCGGTACCAGTTCAAGCACCCGCAGGCGAGCAAGCGGCGTGAGCCCCTGTCCACGCGACTGCGGGCATGATGTTGATGTCCCGTGGCGTTATGCACGACCGCATGTCATAGGCGACTGGGAACAGCGCGAGCCCCTTCCACGCCGTCTGGTTCTGCGGCGGGTGGGCGACCGAGGGCGCGCGCCGACGCGCGATGCGCGCGCTGCGGCCGAGCAGGAGGCTGCGAGAGGTGGAGGTGTTTCGCTCGGCGAAGATGCTGCGCCGCCGGGGGCTGTGAGGTGTGTGAGCAGAAAGAGATACGTTATCGATCAAAGTCAACGTGTGTACAAAAGAGCAGCCCGATCGCCGCCGATATGGCGATGCTCCCGCCTGTGATCGCACGGGGAGGTTATTAGTCCCGCTATGGATATGTAAGAGCCACTAATGCAATTGTCGGCCACCTTATGCACATCCATGCCCACGGTTCGTAGGACGTCGCTGAGACGTCGTGTATTTTGGTGCCGTGTCAAGCCGGGTGGAGGCTCAGTGATGCGTCACGCATACGCCTCGCTTTACGCGTACAGACAGAAAGCACGATCGGTGATTTCAAATGTGCTGCGAATTATGCGCACGTCTTCTGTCCCGATCGTTACCACCGACCTTCTGGCCGCTACGCACCACGCACCACGCATCTGTTTTATGTAAGCTTTGCCAGAGAGGCTCTCTCGGGCCGCTACGCACGGTGTATTACGCACAGGTCTTACGCAGTGGGATCGTAAATCGGGGCTGGGTGAGCCTATGACCGACGCATTACGCACATGCTCTACGCTCTCGACCGTGAACGGCGGCGGAGAGGGGGTTACGCCTCATGTATTACGCATACGTCTGACGCATCGGTCGCCATGGGTGTCGTTTGGAGCTTACGTCCCACGTATTACGCACACGCACGACGGATTTGACTGAGAAGTGGCGGCCAGCAAGGGTTACGCCTCACGTATTATGCATACGTCTGACGCATCCGCCCCACCTAACCCCTAACCCCTAACCCCTATAACCCTTAACCCCTAACCCTAATTTCGCGCTGCCGTTAGGGCAGCCATAAGCTGGTTAGGCAAGGGTTGTATGTGCGCTGGTAACAACAGACTGGGGCATAGCCCTTGACAGCCCCCCCCTAACCCCCCCCCCCCCTTTATGTGCGCGCACTGGCGCTGCCGCTAGGCTGCCATAAGCTGGCTAGGGTTGTATGTGCGCTGGTAACAACAGACTCGGGCATAGCCCTCGACAGCCACCCCCTAACCCCCCCCCCCCCCCCTTTATGTGCGCGCACTGGCGCTGCCGCTCGGGCTGCCATAAGTTGGCGCTGCCGCTAGGGCTGCTGCACAATCATGAGCCTGTCTCCAAACACCTCTCCGACGCGCTCGACTATAGTCCAAATTGGACGATGGACTATATGTCGGGTTGGCGGCCATTTGCTCAGGCGTCAGAATGCTGAGCTCGTACACTGGCAGCTCCGCAGAGGTTGAGGACGGCGGCGGCGGCGGTGGCGGCGCGGTGAGATCGCTGGTGTCCCTGCCCGCCTCCCTGCGGGCATAGAAGAGCGCCGCCTCCTCGGCGGTGGCGAAGAGGCCGAGGCGGACTTGCTTGCCGCCGTCCCTCACCTTCAGCTCGTACTTCTGGCTGCCTTGCTGCTTCGGGCGGTAGCAGACGCCTTTGTAGCCGGTGTTGCTGCTGCTACTGGCGGTGAGGGTGAGGCCCTCCCTCTCCGCCTGCCGTATCGCCTCGGCGCCAGCGGGAGTGGGAGCGGGGCGGGGCTGCAGCAGCTTGGCGGCGTCGGCGCGGCCGTACTCTGACCGAGCGTAGGCGGTGGCCGCCTCTTTGGCGGTGTCGAAGTAGCCGAGGCGGACATGCTGGCCGCCAGCCTTCACCTTCGCCTGGAACTTCTTATTGCCGCGGATGTAGGACACGTTCTTGTAGCCAGTCGTGCTGTTCTTGGCGACGCGGTCCGAGGCGGGGCCATCATGCAGCGGACGCACGTAGAATTTCGCGAGTTTGACAATTGGGATTCGATTTGGATTGAGCAAGGCAGCGCGGGAGCCTGAAATCATTGGCCAGGCAATCGTCTCGCGGGCGTTTTGGCGAGTGCAGAAACATAATGCGTATACGTAGTACGTCAGCGCCTCCAGGCTGTGGCGCCAGGAGGGGGTACGTATGCGGATACATGATACGTCATGCGTAACGCGGTCGTCGATGGGCCTGAATTGGTAAAATTATGCTGCGTAAGTGCGGGGCAGGGCCAACATTGAAGTATTCTGTGCTGTTTTCGAAGGAAAATATGCGCTGTGAACAGGTCAAGGGCGAGGGCCGGACTTCGTATCTGCTGTATTTTCATAACTAGCTATGTCTACGCACCAGGTTACGCACCCGAAACCAGAGCATAAGGCGATGCGTATTCATTTTGTGGGTTGGGCATATCCATAGCGGGACTGATCACGATTGATCGCACGGCGGCCGTGTCCTTAATCGCAAGAGCATTAAATGTTTTAGGTGTCATTACATCCATGGCAGCTTCATGCCACCGAACCGGCCCTCCCTTTCCCTCTCCGCCTCCAGCGTCCCCGCCGTCCCAAACAGGTCCTGCCGCTCGCTCGCTCCCTGCCTCGCCGCCTCCTCCACCGCCTTCGCCTCGGGGAAGAACCTCGCGTCGCGCAGCAGCCCCGCCGGCCCCTGGACCACGTTGGACACGACCACAGGCAGGTCGGTCAGCAGGACCTGGTCCTCGGCCCTGGCGCCGTACACGGGCGTCGCAAAGTCGAGCAGCTCCGCCTGCGGTGAGGGACGGGCCGTGGATAGCGGCGTCAGATCCAGAGGGCCGTAGGATCCAGTGGGGACTGGAGGATCTGGGGTGTGGGGACTGGAGGATCTGGGGTGTGGGGACTGGAGGATCTGGGGTGTGGGGACTGGAGGATCTGGGGTGTGGGGACTGGAGGATCTGGGGTGTGGGGACTGGAGGATCTGGGGTGTGGGGACTGGAGGATCTGGGGTGTGGGGACTGGAGGATCGGGGGTGTGGGGACTGGAGGATCGGGGGTGTGGGGACTGGAGGATCTGGGGTGTGGGGACTGGAGGATCTGGGGTGTGGGGACTGGAGGATCTGGGGTGTGGGGAATGGAGGATCTGGGGTGTGGGGACTGGAGGATCTGGGGTGTGGGGACTGGAGGATCGGTGTGGGACAGCGGCGTCAGACCCCGCGGGGACTGGAGCTGCCGCCTTGCCGCGGGGGGCTGCGGTCCCTGCGTACTGCAGTCCCCCGGCCCCCGCCGACGGCCCTGCGTGCTAGGGCGGAGCTGAGGGCTGGGCGAGCGAGCCTTTGAGAAAAAGATGGGCAGCGACGTGGCCCCCGACTCGGTGGCGGTGGTCTGCATCCCGTCGATGCAAAAGAGAGGCGTGCTGCAGCGCTGCACGAGGGCGCGCTCCTGCGGGATGGTCTTTGCCTGCAGCGGGAGATATGGGGAGATATGGGGAGATGTGGGGAGATCGTCTTTGCCTGCTGCGTGCGCCAGACGACCGTGAGACGGGGCGGGCAGAGTGACGCGCTGAGAGGTTTGGCGCAGAGAGGTTTCGCTCGCCTCGCGCAGAGCAGAGTCGGCGGGCTTCAGACGAGCGGTCTGGTCGAAGTAGACCTCGTCGAGCGTCTTTGCGACGAGCCTCGCGCCGCCCGCCACGGCTGCGCGCGCTTTCTCCGCCTCGCGCGGCGAGAGGTAGTACGTCACCTCGCCGTCCTGCTGCACGAGTCCTCCCGCGGCGCTCATCAGCCCAAAGACAGGCACCTCCTTCAGCCGCCCGAGCACCACGCTGCGCGGCACCACGTCGTTGCTTTTCGCTCCGCTCGGCGCGCGCAGCGGCCGCCCGCCCTGGTATTGCGGGCCCTTCCGCGAACGCTTCTTGGCCATCCGCTTCTCGGCGCGCCCCATGAGGGCACGGCCGACGCGGACGACACAAGAACGAGCCGCCGGCGCCAACACGACCGGGCTGCTCGAGTGCGTGTGAGCCGGGAGCGCAAAGGCGGAGGCGTGAGGCAGGGCCGCTAGGGCGAGAGCGATGCGCAGCATCGATCGCCACCTGGTTGTCGGCGTTGTCAGCGAGGTCACTCAGCACCGCCGCGGCCTGCGACAAGAGCCGGACAAGAGCTCTAACACCCAGCGCGCGCGGGACCAGCACGCAGGGTTCGGACAATTTGCGGGGTAAGGTTTCTCGAACTTCTCGAGGTGGATATCCTTTGGCCGCGTTGGGTAGCGAGGATTGGTGTGACGCGATCCACGCAGGCGTGTTTTCTGGCGGCCGACCGTCAGTGCACGGAGTTGCCCCTTCTCCGACTGCCCCGGCTAGTTCACGAGTTTCGCGGGAGTGCAAAAACAAACAACCGGGAGTGACCCCTGCGTCAAACCCGAGACCTAGCGCGGGTGGGTTGGAGGGGGCTCGCCCCGTTCCTCCCCATCGGGCCGCATAAGCGGCCACGCCTCGCAGATTCGTTTCTCGCGCCTGGGTCAGGCGCGCGGGGCATCCCCGGGTCGCTACGACCAGCGATCCGAAGAGTGGCCGCTATGCGAAGGAAAGAGTGGGGCCCTCGGGGTACGCCTCGTCCGGCCCCCTCCGAGGGGGGAAGGAATTGCGGGGTCCCCTCGGGCGCCTCAGTTCGGCCCTCCCGAGGGGGGGAGGGGAGCAAGGGGGTGGGGGGATCGGGGCGGTGGGGAGGGGTCTCGGGTTTCGTGTGGCTAATACTTGCCCTTTCGGGGAGGGGCCTCAGGAAAGGCGAGTCCAGCTCAACCCTACGTCTTCCCCTCCCCCCTTGGTGATGGGACTGGGTGGTCGGGCGGGCGGGCGGACGGGCGGGCAAGCGGGGCAGCAGCTGCTGCAGCAGCAAGCTGCAACCTGCCGCAGATTGCTGCCGTTGTCTGCGCCGCGATCCGCCGCCGCGCCGCCGCGCCGCCGCCGCCTGCGCTCGCCGCCGTCCCTCATGTAGTCAGCGTTCGTTGAACACTCGCCCGCCTCTGCCCACTTGGTGCAGTCCGAGGCGGAGTCGGCGCATTCGCCCGCCTCCAGCATTCGCCCGTCCTGGTAATCAGTCTGTCCAGCGCGGTCGACACGCACGGGATCTACGGCGGACGCCGCGGAGTGGACATCGAGGAGGAGAGCGAATAGCCACCAACCCATCGGATCCGTGTGAGTGCTTCATCGGATCGAAATTGTAATTGAAGAAAACCTGCAGCGGCCGGCGCAAAAATGTTAACAAAAACGGCCTTGAGAGAGCAGTGACGAAGTTGCTCTTTTGACAACAGAATACGATTTTCAAGATTCTGACGCCGGGCCTTTGCCTGATAGCGAACACTTCTCAGAGAGCCGCCGCACTGACGCCGCCGCCGGGTGCAGTCAGCGGCGGCCAGTGATGCGACGGATCGCCGTCGAAGCGGGAGTAGGCGAACCGGGTCGCGTGCGCCGACGTGACCTGGTACTGCTCGGCCGTGCCCTCGATGGCGCCCTCCGCCTGCGCGCTCGTAGTGAAGAAGCCCTCCGCCGGGTACAGATCGACCCTGCCGTTGCGGGGGCCCGGCCAGTTGAAGGACTGTCCCACCTGGAGATAGAGCGGCGAGCGTGAATGTCGCGTGCTCGCAGTGTCGGCTGGCAGACTCAGCCTCGTCACCAGGCCGTGAGGCGCGGTGGCCGCCCCGACGGCGCCGCATCGGAAGGAGAGGTCGAGCCTGTGTTGCGTGCCCGCGACGCGATCGTACACGTGGTTCCCGGCCACTGTGACGGTCCAATCGCGCAGGGCGAAGGTGGCGCTCGCCATGTCGACCTCCATCGCGAGCGCGTCGCACACCCTGGCGCCGCCCTTGCCTAGCTTGAAGGGATGGCCGCCGCACGTCCCATTCACTATGCGCCACCCCCAGTTGCCCGAGTTTAGCTCCGATGCCTACTCGCATTGGGCGGTTTGTGAGACGCCATTCACTCCGCGTGGTCGGAGTTGAGCTTTGGCGCCCAGAACGAGACCAAGGCCCATTTTGCCGTCGGCTGGCTGCCGCCAGAGCCCATGCCCGCCGCGCCGCTTGGCATTGCCCCGTGGTCCACCCTCGCCGTCAGGTGAACCTCCGTGATGAAGGAGCCGTTAACGGTCAGCCTGCCCCTGTGGATCTTGAAGATCGCCTCCTCGGTCTTGGCATTCACCGCCAAGCCCGGCAGTGAGAGGAAGTTAAAGTAGCGGCCGTTCGCGCCACGAAAGTCGGCGCGTCCCCCGTGCGCGAAATGGAGGTGTGGGTCCTATAGCCAAGACATCGTGGTGGTTCTGTCATGATGCGGCTGAGATTGAACTCGAGGACATTTGATGCGAAGCCTTGAGGACATTTGATGCGGGGGGGGAGGGAGGCGGCGGAGAAGGCGCTGAAGAGGCATACGTAATCGTCATTCCCACGACCGCATCGGCTGTGAGGCGCTCAACAAGTGTCACGGAGAGGCCGCCCTCCAGGCTGCTCAATATAATCGGGCGGCCGCCAGCACTATCCCAACTGCTGAGTATGATGGGGCGGGCGCTGGCCAGGCTGCTGAGCGCGATTGGAAGGCCACTGGCGGCGGAGGCGTGAGCGGCGTTGTCGAGGCGGCGGCGTCGGTCGTCGCCAAGCGACTTGACGGTGTAGGGGTCGAGATGACCGGCGACGAGGAGGGCGCTGCCTATAGGATGTGCCGAGGGAGGTCAGGGAGGGCTAATCTCGATTGTCTCGGACACTGTTTGCGCTGCCACGCTCAAGGCCGGGGAGGTAGCAGTCGACGAAGATGATGGTGTCTCCCTGGCTCGCGTTCCTCATCAAGCTCATGGTCCTGCACTCTAAATGTGGCGGCGACTGGGGTGGCGCTAGTGGCGGCAGAGATGGCGGGAGCGTCTTTGGAGCCGACGGTGGCGGCGGCGACGGAGACAGAGATGGTGGCGGTGCGAACGGCTGGTCGGGCGAGAATGGCGGTGAGGGCGGCGGTGGTGACGGCGGGGGCGGCGAAGGCGGCAGGGATGGCGGGACCGGCGTTGGAGCCGACGGTGGCGGCGGCGTCGGAGACAGAGACGGTGGCGGTGCGAGCGGCTGGTCGGGCGAGAATGGCGGCGAGGGCGGCGGCGGTGACGGCGGGGGCGGCGAAGGCGGCAGGGATGGCGGGACCGGCGTTGGAGCCGACGGTGGCGGCGGCGTCGGAGACAGAGATGGTGGCGGTGCGAGCGGCTGGTCGGGCGAGAATGGCGGTGAGGGCGGTGGTGACGGCGGCGGCGGCAAAGGCGGCGGCAGCGGCGGCGGCAGGGATGGTGGTGGTGATGGGGGTGGTGGCAATGGAGGTGGCGACAGTGGAGGTGGTGGCGAAGGCGGTGGTGGTGTGGGCGGAGGCGGGGAGGGCGGTGGCGGCAATGGGGCCGGAGGCGAAGGAGGAGGAGGATAAGGGGGGTCGACTAAATCGCCTCCTTGCAGCACGTCTTGACGCCTTCGAGCCGAGGTCCGGGGGGGGAGAGGGCCACGGTGGACGGCCAGTGCGCAACAAACCACGCAAGTCACGGCGGACATTGGAGCGCCCAGCTCGCGTATTTGGCCGCCTATTGCGTGTTTTGGAAGTTCGGCGTTTGTCACATTCATTCGATATTATTACAGCACGCGGCGGGTGCCCGCCAGCGACGCGTCGCAGCGCACCACCGGAATAAAATTGTGCACCGTGTGACGCCCGCGCCGCCCGAGGTGGGTGTGTGGCTCGCGCCTCTATCTATCTAGGGCAGAGGAACGCCGGGTTTGTCTTGTATGTGCGTGTCGGGTCTGGATTGTTCATTATATTCTTTTCGAAGATTTTCAACATACGCGCCACACCCACCCCGCTCGACCCCACTCACGGATCTGACGGCGCACCATGTGGTTGGGGGCGAGGAAGCTTTGCACGAGCGCCTCGCCCGTCATCGGGCTCGTCGACTTGGTCGCGAGCCAGCGCTCAATCGCCGACCGCTCGTACGAATGCCCGTCCGCCGCCATCACCGGGTCACTCATGAGCTCGGTCGTGATCGGGCAGATGAAGTCGGCCGGCGGCTCCTCCTCCCTCGGAGCCGGCGCCTCTGCAGCCGAGGACGGCCCTTGCGCCTCCGCCGCCCGCCTCTCCTCCTCCAGCCTCGCGCTCTCCTCGAGCGCCGCCGCCAGCTCCGCCTCCTCCGCCGCCGCCACCACCTCCTCTGCCGCCTCCTCTGCCGGCGCCTCGGCTTCTTGCGACGGCCCAGCGCCTCCCCCGCCGCCCTGCTTCTTCTTCCTGCCCTTCTTCTTGGCCTTCTTCTTCTCCTTGGCGCGTGCCTCCGCCTCCTCCTCCGCCAGCAGCTCCTCAGCGTGCCGCGCCGCATCTGCCTCTGCCGCCGCCTCAAGTGCGCGCTCGCACTCGGTGTGGCCCTCCTCCTTGGCGAACTGCAGCGCAGTACGCCCGTCCAACGTGTCCCTTTTCGTCGTGTCAGCGCCCGCCCGCAGCAGGCAGAGCACGACGGCGGGGTGGCCCTCCTGACACGCAACGTGCAGCGGCGTCCAGCAGCCGCCCGCAGCTTGGTCGACCGCCGCGCGAGCCTCGAGGAGCAGCTGGGCGCACTCGAGGTGGCCGTTCTCGCACGCGGCGTACAGCGGCGTGGCGCCGCGGCCCGTGGCTTGGTCGACCGCCGCGTTGGCGTCGAGGAGCAGCCGGGCACACTCGGAGTGACCGTTCTCGCACGCGATGAACAGCGGCGTGAAGCCCCAGTCCTTGGCTTGGTTGACCGCCGCGCCGGCGCCGAGGAGCAGCCGCACGCACTCGAGCTGGCCCTTCTGGCACGCGATGAACAGCGGCGTGGCCCCGGTGTCCTTGGCTTGGTTGACCGCCGCGCCGGCCCCGAGCAGCAGCTGGGCGCAATCGAGGTGGCCCATCTGGCACGCGATGAACAGCGGCGTGGTGCCGCCGTCCCTAGCTTGGTTGACCGCCGCGCGGGCGCCGAGGAGCAGCCGGGCGCACTCGAGGTGGCCCTCCTCGCAAGCGATGAACAGCGGCGTGAAGCCGTCGTCCTTGGCTTTGTTGATCGCCGCGCTTGCGCCGAGGAGCAGCCGGGCGCACTCGAGGTGGCCCTCCTGGCACGCAATGTACAGCGGCGTGGCGCCGTCGTCCTTGGCTTTGTTGACCGCCGCTTGGTCGGCGTCAGCGCTGGCGCCGAGAAGCAGCCGAACGCAGTCGAGCTGGCCCTCCTGGCACGCGATGACCAGCGCGGTGGAGCCACGGCCCGTCGTCGCCCCCACGCTCGCGCCGCTCTCGAGCAGCAGCCGCACGGCGTCGGCCTGCCCGTGCCCAGCGGCGCAAGTCAGCAGCGTGTGCTGGTTCGCGGCCTCGAGCCGCGCGTCGAGCATGGCCGTGAGTGCCGGGCCGCGTGTCCACCCGGCGAGGAGGGCGCGCAGCGAGCCCAGGTCGCCCTGGCGAAGGTCGGCGGGGCACGACCGGGCTGATGGCGCCGCTCATGGCAGCGAAATCGCGAGTTTTTCTTCTTTCTTCTTTCTTCTTGGCTGGGATACACTCACACATCGAATTATCACTTGGCGAGGTCGCCCTTGGCCAGGTCGTCGATGGCGCCGCTCATGGGGAAAAGGGAAAAAAGCTGGGCACTTCGCAGGACCCGCCCCCACTCGGCAAGAGCCGAATCCGGCCACAGCGCGCAGAAAGGTCAATTTCGCTCGGCCCGGCCATCGCGACGACGACCGCCGCCCGAATTTGGGAGGATTCCGATCGCGATCGGAGCTCGTCCCCTTACATGACTCTGGAGGGGACGAGCGGCGGGGTTGGCGGGGCGGAGTGGCGATTCCCATCCTGCAGAGCAAGGGTCTTGGAAGGACGATCCGCTCGCCGATCCCTTCCCGCCCAGTTTCGACGGCGCATCCACCTGGCCGGACACATCCGACGAGCGCGGCGAGCCGGCGCTGGGCTCGCGCGGCGTCACCTTTGCTGACGAGTCGCCTTTGCCGGACCTCGACCGCCCGCCGCTGCCGACCTCGCTAGAGCGCTCTGGCACATATGCACATACGTGTATGCATGTGCATGTTGTGCATGTGCATGTGTGTATGTGCGTGTGGCAACTTGTGACACATACGTGTGGCGCGCACAGTGTCCGCACCGGCTTTCCGGAAACACACACATATGCGGCCCTTGCGGGCGCGCGGGGATATTTGCGGGGGCCGGGGGGTTCCCCTCATGCCATGAGTCTGCGTCATGCGATCATGCCGCCGCCGCAGCAAGGAACAGAAAACTGACCGTTCGCGCTTGCAACGGAGAGCGGGACGCTCAGGAGCGGCGTTAAAAAGCGCACCAACCGGCAGCGCGCCGCTACAACTCGACCGGCGGCCGCCCCTCCTCCCCCCTCCGGTCATCCCGCTCCGCCTCGCGCCCTCCCCGTCCCCTCCGCACGGCCCGCCACTGCCTGCGCAGCTCGTCGCACGCGGTAGCCACGCCGAGCAGCCCGACCAGAGAGCCGTGCGAGCGCGCCAGCCTCCCAAAGTGGGCGGCCTGCACCAGCCGCGCCGCCTCGAGCGCCGCGTCGCACAGCAGCGCGCTCTCGCCCTGCTTGCGGGCAGGAGGGCGGGTGGTTGGCTGGTCGGTAGGGTGGGGTGGCCGCTGACCGTGGTGGAGGCGCGAGGGCAGGTGAGGTGAGGCTGGCTAGCAGGAGGTAGGGGTGGGTCGAGAGGGAAGGCGCCTCGCCCAGCCGCACCATGCATGTGCCTGCTCGCAGCCACGCGGGTAAGCAGAAGCTCACAAGCTCTCGCCCAGCATCTCCCCATCTCGCCCCATCTCGCCCCAGATCTCCCCAGATCTCCCGTAGGAGCTCGCCTAGCAGCGGCTCGCCCTGCGGAGACGCCTCTGCACCACCTCCCCCTACGGGAGGTATGGGGAGATGTGGGGAGATGTGGGGAGATGTGGGGACGCCTCTCCCCCACCACCACCTCCTCCTCGACCCGACGGCCGCCGCCGCCCCTCCGCCTCCTCCTCCTCCTCGCTGTCTTGCCGCCGCACCCGCAAGCTCTCTGGCAATCGCTCTCGCAGCGCCGCGACCGCAGCAGTGCGCGCCTTTCTCCCGCCGGGTGTGCGGGAGAGGCGGAGGAGGAGCAGGGCGAGGAGCGAGGCGCTGCGCAGGGCGAGCCTGCAGCACGGACGCAGAAAGAGCGAGGGTAGGAGAAGGCGCTGCCGTGCACACACACACACTGCACCGCGCCGCAGAGTCCGTGCCGTCGCGAGTGCTCGTCCGAAGAAGACTGTGAGGCTCGCCGCTGGCCGTCTAGGAGGGGCGCATCTAGGAGGGGCGCATCTCAGATCTCCCCATATCTCCTCAGATCTCCCCACATCTCGCCGCTCGCCGTCTAGGAGGGGCGCATCTAGGAGGGGCGCATCTAGGAGGGGGGGCCAGCGGTGGGCGCGGCGTCCGGTGGGCGCAGGGGCGCCTGCAGGGGAGGTGTCTGGGTGGGTCAGGGGGGTGGGGGGGGGGGAACTGCGCCGATAGCGTCGGCGCTCTGGCGGGTGCGTTGGCGGAGCGCGGCTGTTTGCCGACGGGGCGACGGCAACTCCTCCGCACGGTACGGACCCGGCGTTGGACGCGTGGGAGGTGGCGAGCTCGGCGACATGGCGGTGACGTGGCGGTGGCGTGGCGGTGGCGTGGCGGATGCGAGGAGAGGCGGAGAGATGTGAGAGGCGGACAAGGCGTGGTGTCGAGGGATGGGCAGCGCGCCAGGGACAAGGCGGTGCTGCTGCAGCCAGCGGGCGTGGTCCGTTGCGATCGCCCAAAAGGAGGCGACCTGCGCGACCACGGCCAGCGCCCAGCCGGCCAGGTCTTGCTCGCCGTGGAGCGGCGCAGAGGTTCGCAGCGCGACCAGCGGGCCGACGCCCGCAAGCCAGCGGTGGGCGCGCCGGGCGTCGGCGAGCGCGTCGCGCAGCCGCCGCAGTGCGTCGCGCGTCTCGCCGCTGGGCAGCAGGCCGATTGGGACGAGGGCGGCGCGTTGCACCTGCGAGATTGCGCAGCCGCAAGACTGGAGAGGCTTTGCGCAGGTCGGCAGACCGGTTTTGCGGTGTGTGTAGCACCACGACGCGGGGCGCCAGTCTAATTGCGCACCAGCAGAGCGAGAACGTCGCGAGCGACGGAGCGGCTTAGCAGCTCGCGCAGCGGCATGAGCACCGAGCCAGCCAGCCGTTCCAGCAGGGCCGCCGCGGAAAGCACCTCGGCGGCCAGCGCCCGATCGATGCGGCGGCTCGGGTCGCCCTCAGGATGGCGCGCAAGAGCACCGCCCTCGTAGTCGAGTGGCGTGAGGTAGTCCATCAGGTAGGCGAAGACCAGGTCCGGGATCATGGCCGCAGTGCGTCGCGCGTCTCGTCGTTCGACACACTGTCTCGTCGCGTAGTACACACGTCCAGGCGCGGATCGCCGCCGCAGGCGGCGGCAGCAGCGAGCAAAGAAAAAAAGAAAATGATAATGCCCGCCTCCCGGTGGGGGGTCCTCCCCGTCGGGTGCGGCGGGCCGGGCGGCTTGAGCCTCGAGCCGCTCGAGCCGCTTGCGAAGCACTCGTAGCTCCTCGGCCGAGTCCACAGGAGCGGGAGGCGCGGCTGGGGCCCCGTCGGTGCCCCCGCCAGCCCCCGAGGGAGGGGGCTCCGGCCCAGAGCCATCCTTATTTCGCGCGGCCATTCCGCTGGCTTTGGCACTTTGCCGCTCCTCGCCGTGGTCGTTCCTTAGGTCCGAGGTTCTTTTTTTGTGAGCGTCGTGGGGACGAGTCTCTGTGCGCTGTCTTTTTTGCTCTCGCCCACCCCTCCTCTCTCTCCGCTCCATTTCGGTATTCGCCTTGGGCGGCGTACTGTGGACAAAACACGGTTATGCACGGAAAAGAGAGAGATGCGTGTGTGCATGCCACTGCATGATGTACACTGTACACTGTGTCACATCGGTGTCCCGGGGGCGAAGGAAAGCTCTAAGCTGCTCACTCCCCTCGCTCAAAGTGCACCACCTCTCCCCCGCGCAAGAGCTGGCTATGCCTCACTGCGTGCGATGGCGCCTCCACGGCGTCCATCGCAGTCACCGGGTAGCCCGGATGGGGCCCGCCGTACTCGACGCCGTACCAGCCTCGCGACCGCGGCGACGACGGTGAGCAAGCGTGCTGGGGGTGCCACGAGGGGCCGGCACTCGACTTAAAGTTGTCTGCGGATGCGGGCCTGCAGAATGCCATCGGTATGACGGGCGGGCCGCCGACGAGGCGAGCCTGCAGAGCGGTCGGGCGCGCCGGGTGAGCCACCCTCCCCACACGAGACGGAAGCGAAGCTAGAGTCTCGGCTCTGGAGGACCTGCTGCTGTGAGTAGAGCGACGGGTCGGGAAGTCGCGCGTCGTGATGGTAGCCTACGGGCATTGGCCGATGGCGAGTGGGCGAGGGCCGTGCGCTGGCGACACGTCGTGGTGATGCCTTTGCCGGGCATTACCGCGGGCCCCTGGCTGCCGCTGCTGCTGCTTGCTCGGGCAGCGTGAGCCGCTCCCGAGGATGCCTCTGCCCCCGTGTAGACTGGCAACGGGTTCGGAGGAGAGCGATTGTCAAACGCAAGGTCCGCGAATCTGTTGCGGCGGGGCATGCGAGTCACGGGGCGAAGGAACCCCTCCTCTCGTGAGACACGTCCTCAAGGAGCTCCTCTCGTGAGACACCAGTCGCCTTGACGGCGACCATGCCCCACCCCTACGTATCTCCTATCTCTGCTTCATGGCACACATGATGTCCATCACGGAGAGGCTCCTCGCTGCCTCGAGCGACGTCTCGCGCTGCTTGGCTGGCGGGCTCTCGGCCGCCGCTGCCGCCGGCCCGCCGCCCGCCCAACCCGATGGTTGCGGCTCCCTGGTCCGGGATGAGGCGTGGCCGCCTACGGCCAGAGCTCCGAGGTTCGGTGCCATGCGACTCCGAGGCGCGGGCGGGTGTGGGCAGCAAAGGCAACAGGGCACTTTGTGTTAGCGGGAGGGAGGGGTGCGTGGGACAGGGACAGCGCCGGTGCCGCGGTGGGAACTGGGTAGGAAACACGAGGGGCGCGGGAGGGAGAATGCACACCCCTGCCCTGGTATCCGCCAGGATAGAGGGGTAGCGGCTGCATCCAGCTAGTCGGTTCTGCGGGGCCCGACGACCAGGTTTGCCGCTTGAGCGACGCTTCGGCCTACGCGCACAACGCGCATACAAGCGTCATGTGCATGAAGGGGGCGGCAAGATGAGATTCGGGGAATCGCCTCGGCGTCGGTCATCGTGCAGTTGTGCCCCTTCTTCGGCTGGCCGCAACGCTTGCATCTGTAGGAAAGTCCTCGGCGGTACAACCGTGCCTCCTTGCCCGCCTGGTCCGTGCCGCGGCCATCCGCGTGGCTCGTCCGCTCCTCCATAGCGTGCGCGTTTGGCGTTCTCGGAGTGACCGGCGACTCGCCTACACCGTAGTATCGCCTCGTCCGACTGCGAAGCGAATGCTCTCAGATGCTGCACCGCGACCGTCGCCTGGTCTATCACCGGCGCCGGCACGGGAGCTGGCTCTGCAGACACCGGCACCGTTATGCTTCCCCGCGTCGACCGCGCTGCTGCTGCTGCTGCTGCTGTTACCCCTGCCGACGCTGACAACGCAGCTGCCGCCGCTGCCACCGCCGGCGCCGCTAGCGCCACCGACGTTCCTGTCGCCACCGCCGACGCGGCCACAATCCCCACGGCTCATCATCCCGTCACCGCCGAGGCCATGGCCCGCCGGAGCGGCAGCGTCGAACGTGCCGCAGCCGCCATGTTCGACGCCTCCGGCCCCACCGCAGGCACCATGGCTAAGCCCGCCGCATCCGAGTCCGCCACGAAGTCCGCTGTAGATGACGCCCTCGCTCTGCTGCAGCTGCTCGGGCGGCCGCTCGCTCTTCGGCTGCTTTAGCGCTCGAGTCGCGGCGGGGTCAACTGGAACCAGCAGCAGCCTACGGAGGAGGGGCCTGCGCGTTCTGCTCTTGCTCCGCAACCCTGCTTGCCCGCCAGTGTCAGGGAGGACAGGGCACGCACCTCTCTCCATTGATGACGATCCCCGAGGCTCGGGCGGCCG
The DNA here is from genome assembly GCF_000372725.1 of Emiliania huxleyi CCMP1516. Taxonomy (NCBI): domain Eukaryota; phylum Haptophyta; order Isochrysidales; family Noelaerhabdaceae; genus Emiliania; species Emiliania huxleyi. The sequence goes on along the minus strand of NW_005197877.1, from coordinate 549,870 downwards.
GCACCTGGCAGGGAAGGGGGGCAAGTGGACAGCGAAGTGTATCTGGCGTCTGTTGTAGGGTCGGATCCGGCATTAGCGACGCGTGAGCGATCTCTACGGGCACTCACATCCCTCTCGCGCACGACCACCACGACGCTGGTGCCGCGGCGGTCGATGCGCGCTACAGGTTGGGAGAGCCCTGCTTCGAGGACCGCCGTCTCGACCTGAAGGGGACGAGAAAGAGCTTCAGGCGCTGGCACGGGAGACACACTTGAGGGGGGAAGGGGGGGGTGGGTCGAGCATTTGGGCTTCGGTCATCGTCTGCCAGCCACAAGAGGCAACGGATGGAGGGGAAGGGGGCGGAGAGTGACGCGAGTGACCGGGGCGGGGAAGCTTGGCCATGCTGGGCGTGTCTACTGCCGATGGTGCGGTCCGGGCGGTCGCGGGCACGGCGCAGACCTCGGCCAGCGAAAAATCCCTCTCACTTGAGCTCGGGCCGCACACGTACAGCTCCACGCCATCTTCCTCACCCGATGGACGGGCGCGCCGTGCCGTGGAGGTAGCCGTCGCGCTTGCGACCCCCCGCGACGATGTCTCCGTGCTCAGCACCAGCGGCTCAATTTGTGGAGGTGCTGGAAGGCCTTCGGCTGCCGCCGGCTCGTTGACTCTGGGGGAGCCGTGGAGACCGGAGGCAGGGCCGTGCGAGACCAGACTACCGGCGTCAGGCCCCATGCCGTTGCCATTTCCCTGCCCGAAGGCCGGGGCCCGCTCCATGCGCTCACCGAGCCGGTGATCCCCCCGCGAGCGAACGCATGCAGTCCAATCCTTTGGGGGTTTCGCTGCGCTTTGGGGACGTATTGGCCATCGGGCGTCGTCGCCGACTCATTGCCAAAAATCGATTAGTTCGTTTGGCGGCGGAACAATGGATAGCTCGTTCCTGGGAATGAGAAGTCAGCTTGGAGGCGATGGACGAACGCCAACGCGACGCGTCGACTTTGAATTTTGGCGCTCGGTAGGAAGGAGATTGGTTGGCAGATTGCCTCTGGTGGGTGGGAGACAAACAAACAAGCCAGCGGGTCTGAATGAACCTGCCTGCCTGCGAGGTCTCTGTGGGCCACAGAGCCACGATGGCTGACTGAGCGGATCGTCCTCCTCGTCGGCTCCGCCTGGCTCGCGCGGCGTGGAGAGCTCGAGAGCAAGCAAGCATCCGGCGCCCCGTCCGCGGATCGCCTGAAGCGTCGGCAGGCCCTTCGGAGCCCCCAAGGTGCGCGAGTGTGAGTATTCTTGATACGAAACAACGACGACACACACCAGACCTGAGACAGCTGCCAGTCGACTCGCATCGGTTGCCTCCATGAACGGCGGAGCTATTCTCGCGTCCACACACACACACACACACACACACACACACACACACACACACACACACACACACACACACACACACACACACACACACACACACACACACACACACACACACACACACACACACACACACACACACACACACACACACACACACACACACAACAGGGCTCCAGGCCCCAAATGACGTGTGAGTGTTAGAGTTGTTTGGCATTGCTAAAAATCACACACACACACACACACACACACACACACACACACACACACACACACACACACACACACACACACACACACACACACACACACACACACACACCTACTAAGGTAAGGGGTAAGGTAAATTTCTCCACACACACAAAGTGGTGGGGCAAGGGGGGGCGACCCTCGCATCTCCATACCCGGACACGGGCAGGAGCCCCACGGCGTTCAAAGTGCAAGCACTGGCCCGGTGCACGTGGGTGAGCAGCCTCGTGCCGCCCTCCCCCCCTCCCGGTAAGTGGTATATTGTTTCGCCCCCGATAAGAGGCACAACAGAACATAACGCGTGAAGCATTAACCATGATTGCCCCGGTCGCGATAACACAGTATATGGTACACATCGCATGCAACGAACCGCCGGAGAGTCACGCTCCCCTTTTTCACGTACTGCGCTCTCGTCTCTCTCTCCCACCTCCTCGCGTCCGCCCACGGGTCGCGCGCCTCCGCCCCGCCCACGCCGAGGTCACGTTGGTTGAGCGAACATCCGATCCAGCAAGCGCGCGGGCGCAAAGTCGAGCTCGACGCGAAAGTGCGGGTTGTACCTGGTCCGAGGGCGAGAGGCGCCGCGCTTTGCGGCCAAATCGACACGCGCAGAGGGGCGGAGCGGCGGCGGCGGCGGCGGCGGAGGGGGGGGGGGGGGGGGCACCGCTTGTGGTGCGCGTCCTTGCCCGCGCCGCCGTCCAGCTGCCACTTGGACAGCACGAGCCGCGGCCTACGAAAGGGCGACACGGGACGCGTCGTGGACGTGGCGCGGCGAGCACACGCCGCCAGAGGGAGGTGCGAGAGGAGTTGCTTGCTCAGCATGGCGGCGTTGAACCAGAAGGAGAAGAGCTTGTCGTCGTGCATCTGGCCGCTCGCGCGGTGGGACACCTCCACCCGCACGTCGGAAGACAGCAGCAGCGGGCACGACTTTGTGTTTACGTCGACCACCGGGACGTCAGGCCGCGTGCCAATCAGCTGCAGGAGGCGACGGGGACGGGGTGGGGCGGGGTGGGGCAGGGTGGGGCAGGTGGGGGTGACGACGGGACCTCGAGCAGCCTCGGGAGCCTCGGGCAGCCTCAGCCAATCTCGGGCCGCATCGGGCCATCTCGGGCCATCTCGGGCCATCTCGGGCCATCTCGGGCCGCCTCGGGGCCATCTCGGGCCGTCTCGGGCCGTCTCAGCCACCTTGCCCGCCGAGCTGAAGACGAGGGGTGCCATCGGCGCGTCGGAGCTGCGCCACTTTGGCGGCGGCGGCGGCCCCTCGCTGTCGCCGTCGGCGAGGGCGAGCTCGCTCGCGGGCACCCACCCCACCGCCCCCGCCTCGCTCCTCCACGCCGCCGTCTTTGGGACGTGCTGGGTAACCTTGATGCAGAGGGCTGGCCGCTTCTCCGAGACGCCGATCGGCAGCGTGACGAGGCGCACCCGCACCAGCCGGCAGGCGGCCTGCCGGTCCAGGAGCCGCTCGCACGCGGCGGGCTCGCGGCAGAGGCGCGCGTAGTAGTGCACGTACAGCCGCTGTGACGCGATGGTGACGCCCTCGCAGTTGTTTGTCCTCGCGAAGCCGTAGAAGGCGAGCGCGTCGTCCGCCGACCGAAAGTCGCCGCGGTGCAGCAGCGCCGCGGAGATCATGGTGCCGGTCCGCCCCTTGCCCGCCTTGCAGTGGACCACGGCGACGTTGTCGGGGTGCTCGTCGTGCCACGCGGCGACGCTCGCGCAAAAGTCGTGCATCATGCGCAGCGGCGGCGGGTTGTGGTCGTCAAACGGGAAGACCTCGACGCGGCCGCGGAACTTTGAGGGGTCGTAGGAGCGCTCCGAGCAGAGGTTGTAGACGCGGTAGTGGCCGTGGTGCCGGTTCTCGAGGAAGCTCACGACCTCGGACATCGGGTTGCGGTACACGCCCTCCGTGCCCTCGGAGGGGAACCCCATCGCGATGACGCGCGGCGTGATGTACGACAGGTCGAGGTCGAAGCCGGCGTCGCGGAAGCGGCGCTTGCTCTTGGAGACGAGGTGGCGCAGCGAGCGGGAGGAGGGGATGGGCATCCTAGCCGGAGACGAGAGCGAGAGCGGGCTCGCCGTCTTCGGTATGGGCGAGCGGAGCGGCGAGGGCAGCGGCTCCGGCGAGCGGACCGGCGCGGTGACGTCGAGGTGCGCCGCGACGAAGAAGTCCGCCGGGAAGCGCTTGTGCTTGCGGTCCGAGGCGGCGCCGTCGAGCTCCGCCTTGCTCAGGCGGACGACCGCGCGACTCGACCCGTGCTCGGGAACGAGGCACGCCGGGTGCATCCAGAAGGACAGCATCTTGCGCTTCGCCTGAGGGCGGCGGTGGCGAGGGTGGCGGTGGCGAGGGTGGCGGTGGCGAGGGTGGCGGTGGCGAGGGTGGCGGTGGCGAGGGTGGCGGCGGCGAGGGTGTGGCAGGCGGGGTTGGCGGCTGCGCCTTCGGGTCGCCGTCGAACAGCGTCACCTTGAAGTCCGACTCCAGGTAAATGCCGCTGCACCCCAGCGACACGGCGGTCGAGGTGCCAGCCTCCGAGTGCCGGCGGACCGCGGGGCGGTCGCAGAGCAGCACCTCCTCCTCGAAGGTCGTCACCAGCAGCCACGGGTCGCAGGAGCCACGCCCGTCGAAGTTGGGGAGCGACTGGAGCCGCAGCTCGAGCAAGCGTGCGCACGCGGGAGGGAACCAGCCCCTCGCGTCGATCCGGCCGAGGAGCGAGTGGAGGTAGTGCACGTACCGCACCTGCGACGGGATGGTCACGCCCTTGCGGTCGTGCGTCCGCATGAGGCTATACCAGTCGAGCGCGGACTGCGGGTCGTCGAACTCGCCCGCGTAGAGCAGCCAGGAGCAAATCATGGTTCCGGTCCGCCCCTTGCCAGCCTTGCAGTGGAGCACGACGACGTTCTCCTCGTCGTCGGCGAGGAAGTCGGAGACGCTCGCGCAGAGCTGCGGCATCATGCGCAGCGGCGGCGGGTTGTGGTCGTCAAACGGGAAGATCTTGACGCGGTTGCCAAAGTGCTTCGGGTCGTAGGAGCGCTCCGAGCAGAGGTTGTAGACCAAGTAGTGCTCGCGGTGGCGCCGCTCGAGGAACGAGACCACCTGGGACATCGGGTTGCGGTAGGCGGCCTCCGTGCCCTCGGAGGGGAACCCCATCGCGATGACGCGCGGCGTGATGTACGACAGGTCGAGGTTGAACCCGTCCTGCGCGAAACGGCGCTTCTCCTTGGACACGAGCGTGCGCAGCGCGCCCGTGACGCCCGTCGACGCGCGTGCGTGCTTGGCGTTGCCGACGGCGCCGCGCCCCTTGGAGAGCTCCCACTCCGTCGCCTCCTCCACGAGCGAGCCCAGGCTCTTTGGGAGCGGCAGCACCGCCGAGAGCGCGCCCAGCTCCGAGACACGGGTCAGCACGTGGGGCGGCAGCGCCGAGGCGCGGCGCGGGAAACCGGAGAGCTCGGCGACAGTCTCGCTGACGGCGCTCGCGAGCTGGTGCTGCTTCACGCTGAGCGGGGCGGCCGGCGACTTGGGCGGAGGCGGGGCGGCGGCCCGCAAGACGCTGTGCTGAAAGGCGGCGCGCGCGGCGAGAAGCAACCCGAGCGCGTTTGGTGCGGCGGGGACAGCGGGGACAGCGGCGGCGGCGGAGCGGCCGGCGGAGGAAGTCGTGCCCGCGGCCTCGTCGCCGCCCTGCCCGCCGCCCTCGTCGCCCTCCTCCACGCCCTCCTCCACGCCCTCCTGCGCGAGCCCCGGCAGGAGCGGCAGCACCTCGTCGCCGTCCTCGAACCCCTGAAGGATCTCCTGCAGCTCCTCCTGCAGGATCTCCTGCAGCTCCTCCGAGGCGCCGCCGCCGCCTGGCGCGTTCACCTCCTCGGCTCCGCCATCGCCGCCGCCGCTCACCCCGCTGCCCTCCGCGCCCGTCCCGCCTCCGCCGCCTCCGCCCGCCTCGCCGCACGCGCCAGCAAGCACCGCCTCCTCCGCTCTCTCGCCCGCAGACCCACCCGTGCTCACCGTCAGCGCGCCCGCGGTTGCGCACCGCTGGGCGGCGGCGCCGTCCTCGCCTGCGTCGGTCCGGCCGACCGCCATCTCAAAGTCGTTGAGTGTCTCATCCGACGCAGTCGTCTCCCGCTCGCCCGGCCAGTCACCCAGTGGGGACTCGATCTGCCGCATCGCCGCAAACGCGTCGCACAAGCTTCCTCCCTCCGCGCGCGGCTCGACAGTGGGGGCGAGGCCATACACGGACGCCTCGCTGGCCGCGCCCGAGCGGCGCACCGACCGGTGCACGCACTCCTCGCGCAGCGCCGACGCCCACGCCTCCGCGCCGTCCGCGTCCACCGTGCGGAACGTGTGTCCGCGCTGGCGCGTCACGACGGTAAAGGAGGAGCCCTCGCGCGCGCCCCTGCCGACGGTGACGCGGACGTTGTCGTCGAGGGGGAGGACGTGCAGCGGTACGGCCGACGTCGGCAGCCGCAGCACCACCAGGCGCCCGGCCTGCAGCACCAGCCAGCGCGACGACCAGCGCAGCTTGCCCTCCTTCTCCACCGTACCGGACATCCGCCACGCGCGGCCGCGTCCCTCTGGCACATCGGAGACCGCGTCCGCGCGTGTCTGGACGGGCGCTGGGCTGCTCTTCCAGCTGCTCCACCACCAGCTGCCGCTGGCGAGGGCAGGGCCGCTGCTCGCCGCCTTGTCGACGATCCCCTGGCAGAGGAAGAGAGCAGTGTGGGCGGAGACTGAGGAGGGCCCGGCCCGGCTTTGTGGCGTGTGCGGGGAAGCGGTACGGAAGATAGTGGTGCGAGTGGAGGCGGGAGAGGCGGCGAGTGGATACGGAGGCGAGTGGGAGGAGGAGGGGTCGACGGCACGCTGCCGCGACGAGGGGGCGTGCGGACGCTAGGCGGGCGGATGCACCTGCAGCTGCGTGAGGAGGCGGCCCCGCTCCTTCTCGCTGCCGAGCCGCAGCGTCATGTGCTCGTTTCCGAGGTAGAGCGAGATGGCGCGGGGCTCGACGGCGAAGACGGCGGAGAGCTGGCCGAAGGCGGCGCGCCGCATCGGCTCCTCCTTGTGGAAGAGCACGAGGTGCGACCCCGCGTAGTCTGTGTGCAGGATCCGCCGCTCGGACGAGGCAAAGGTGCCAGAGCCGCGGCGCAAGACGTCAAAGTAGTGGTCGAGCGGGAGGGAGGGCGGCGCCGACGCCATGTAGCCGGTGGAGGCCGCCCGTGCCGTCATGATCGCGAGCGCGAGCTCCGCACGCTTGAGATCCTTGGGAGACTGCGCTGCAAGCCGCTCCAGCACCGCCTGCGGGAGAGGCTCGGTGCGCAGCCGGCTGGCCAGGGCGCCGAGCGCGTTTTCGTGCAGGAAGATGAGGTCCAGATCGATCGTGCCCACCACCTCGGGGCCCGCAGGGAGGTCGTTGAAGGAAAAGGACCCTTGCTGGTGGTGCAGCTGGTCGTACAGGTCCTCGACCGCCTGGCGGAAGCGGAGATAGAGCCGCTCGTCGTTTGGAGTTCGCTCGAGAGCGCGGGCGAGGAGAGTGCACGCAGACTCCCACTCGCCACCCTCCTGCAAGCGCAGGACCTCAGACAGGAGCGGATCGGCCTCGTCGGCGAGGCCGTCCGAAGGAGGCTCCATCGAAGTGATCGGCAAGTTGCGCAAGGCACTCGTCCGTCCACTGCCAGATAGGAAGAAAACCGCGTCGGGTCCGTCGTCTGCCAGAGTTATCGTTCTATATTTGGAGGCAAATGCTCGGAGTGGGAGTCAGAAATGTGGTCCTTGCGCGAGGAGAGCTCGATACACTCGAGGGGCCAGGATACGCCGCGAGGAGGACGGAGTTGCGCCGAAAGGCGAAAGAAGCCGCGAGAACAAGGGACCGGCAGGCGGCGGCGTCGCAGGACGAGACAGAAGAGAACGACGCGACAGAGGAGGAAGTGACAAGGGAGAGAACGACGAGAGTGGGACGACCGCGAGGTGGCATGAAGGCTGCAGCGAGAAGCGGCGAGAGACTGCGAAGAGAGATAGGAAGAGGCAGACTCCCTAGGGTGGGCGACGGCTAGCGCATCACACACCTCTCCTTAAAATCCCTGTGTGGTGGCGGCGTGCCGTCCTCCCATCCCTCCCTTGGGTTGTCTGTTTTCTTTCTTTCTTTCTTTAGAGTTATCGTTCTCTGCACCAAGGAGTGCAGGGTGATTGATCTCGCGATTTCCCTCTTGGTAGGCGCCGGCGTGGTGTGCGGCACATACCATTCTCACAGTGACAGGGACGGACCTGCCCTTCCCACACCACTCACACCACTCGGAAAGGCACACCATTTTCCTCTTTCCACCCACTCCTCAGCGGGCCCGCTTCGAGCCATTCTTCTGGCCCTTCTTGGTGGAGGAGTGGCGCGGTTTGGGCTTGCCCTTCTGGCCAGAGCTCGTGCCGCCGCCCAGCCCGAGGGCCTCCATGGCCGCAGCGTGCTCGCCCTCACCAGCGCAGCACTTTCCCTGGCGCAGGTGCTTGTTGCGCCCGTCCTTGCTCGCGTACTTCTTGAAGCAGAGTGGGCAGTCAAAGGTCCCCTGCTGCTCGGCTGCATCGCGGTGCCTCTTATTCCGCGCTGCAGACTCGGAGCGGCCGCCCTGCGCCTCAGCCTCGGCCTCGCGGATCTCCGGGAGGTGGGTGTCGACTCGTGGATCTCGTAGAGCGAGCGGACGAGGAGCGCCGCCACGGGGAAGAGCGAGTGGCTTGCCGGCGACCACGGCGGCGCCGCCCGCCGAATCAGCGCCGCCGCCCGCCGAATCAGCGCCGCCGCCTCACCCTCGCCGCCCGCGGCGCGCTGCAGCAGCTCAGCCGGAACGCACTCGAGGTGGCCCTCCCGGCACGCCTTGTACAGCGGCGAGAAGCCGGAATCCGTGGCTTGGTTGGCGTTGCGGAGGAATTGCACGCGATTGACGCACTCGAGGCAGCACCACCTCGCACGCGAGGAGGAGAGCAGAAGCGCTGATTACGCCAGCTACGCCAGCCACCACGCACGCCCGCGCCGCCCTCGAGCAGCCGCCGCACCGCTTCGGTTCGGCCGTGCCGCTTCGCCCGTGCCGAGCGGCTCAAGTCAGCAGCGTGTCTCGCGTCTCGGCCTCAGCCGCCAACGAGACATCACCGGGACATCACCGGGCTCTGCCGAGCGCCGCTCCCGCCGCCGCTCCTGCCACGGCGCCCGCGCAAAACAGCAGCGCGCCGCCCGACCACGCGCGCGCCCGTTCCCGCACGGCGCCCGTCCGCCACTCGCTCCAGGAGCCGCCGACCGGCTGCTGCCCTCCTCGCTCCTGGCCGAGCCGCTCCTTGCGCCACTCCGAGAAGCGCCACTCGCGTGCGGAGAAGGCGTGCGCGTCCTTGCCCAGCAGCTCCTCGACGCAGCGCGCCAGCTCCCGCTCTGGCGTCGTCGAACCGTTGGCGAAGGCCTCGTCGAAGTAGCGGACGTGCGGCAGGCCGAGCGAGCGCGCCTTGGTGGCGGCAGCAAGGGGTCGCACCAGCAAACGCCCTCTCGGGCAAGCTCGGGCAAGCTCGGGCAATCTCGGGCAATCTCGGGCAATCTCGGGCAATCTCGGCTGATCTCGCGCCTTGCCGACGTGGTCGCGCACGCCCTCCGTGTCGACCATGCCCGGCGAGAGAGAGGCGACCGGCACGCCGACCTGCTCGGCGTTGAGCTGCTCGTACAGCCGGTGGAAGGCCATCTTCGTCACACCGTACACGGCGGTGCCGCGCTGCGGGTGAAAGGCGACCGAGGTGCCGAGGTGGAGCACGCGCCCCTCGCCGCGCCGCAGGTGCGGCAAGAAGGCCTGGAACAGCGCGAGCGGGGCCACCACGTTCACGCGCAGCGCCGCCTCAAAGTGCTCGACGGCCAGCTCGCCCAGCGGTGCGGGGTCGCCGATGGCTGCATTCTGCACGAGCAGCCGCACCGCCGCGTCGGCCGGCAGGGCCGCCACGAGCGCGCCGCGCCCGTCCGCGCACGAGATGTCGCACGCCTCGGTGACGACGTTGGCAGGGCACGGCGCGCTCCTCTGCGTCTCGCGCAGTACCGCCGGGCGGCGGCCGCAAGTGAGCACGCGGTGGGTCCTGGAGAAGTGGTGGACGAGGGCGCGGCCGATGCCGGTGCCGCCGCCGGTGACGACGATCCAGGAGGCATCCGACATATATATCCAAAGGCTGTGCGCTTCCTGGGTTCCAGCTTTTCCCGGGGTATGGTATGGTTGCGCACGGCCCAAAGGGTGGGGGGGTATGGTCCTGACCGCCTGCTGCCTAGGGAGGCTGGGTCTGTCAGCAGGCACAACAAAACTCTCGCACACACACACACACACGCTCTCTCCCACGCTCTCTCCCACGCGGTGGTGGCAAAGGCGAAGGCGGCGGCGGTGGGCGCTCCCGTTCGGTGTAGGCATAATGTGGCGACGACGAGGAAGTGGAGGGAGCGCGCATCATAGCGAGCATCGAAGCAAGCCTCGAGCTCGCGTCGGCCTCATCGTAATGCCGCAGAAAGTTCGCGTCGCGGCTGGCCGAGGCGAACAGCACGGCAGCACCTGTCGCAGCAAGCAGCGCGGCGGCGACGCGCCACGCTGATGGGCGCGTGGTGGAGGAAGGGGGCAAAGAGGTGAGCATGCGGGATCACAGCTAAGGAGGGGACTGTGATAGAGAGTTGTTTTTTCTACTTCTCTACTTCTCTTTCTCTTGAGCACTTGAGCACTGGTTCTCGAGGTTCTCGAGGTGGATATCCTTTGGCCGCGTTGGGTAGCGAGGATTGGTGTGACGCGATCCACGCAGGCGTGTTTTCTGGCGGCCGACCGTCAGTGCACGGAGTTGCTGTTGGAGAGTGTGAACTCAAACCTACTTCCTGACCGTAGCCTGACCGTCCTTGTGTAACCGTCTCATGTTTGGTTTGTCCTGCCGCGCACATTGTCATCGACTTGTATCCGACTTGGTGGCTGTGGTGATGTAGCGATGGTGTGGGTCTCTAGTGACCTATATAGCTCCTCCGTGTTCCGTCTCCTGACATGGTACCGACCGGTGAGTGCACGGAGTGAGCAGTGCGGCACTGAGGCCGACATGAGAGCTGGTGCGGCACACAAGCGAGATGTGTTGCCGCACAGCATTTCCGGCTTGCGCTCGATACGTTGGCTGGCACCATGGGCATATGCGCGAGCCGTGGTGATTGGCTGGGCACAGAGGCTCGGCGCACGGTGGCACAGCGGCCGCCAACTGCTCGGCACGGAGGCTGAGCAGAATGAGTACAACCGCAACATCAACTTGGGTGCTTGCGGATCTTCTGCGACAGAGCGCATCTCCGCCAGCACTGCGGCTGTGTGGACACGAGTATCCCCTCTTGCTTCTCCTTACCGGTCCGTTCTCCTCGCCTACGGACCACCATCGCAGCTGCTGCCTCCGCTACCAGCTCTCGGGCTGCTGCAACGGCAGTTACCGCAAAGATCTCGCACCGAATGTGGACCCTGCCTTTCGCCGCCGCTACTTCCGACGTCGCCGCTCGACACGACCGGAGCTGTACGCGATAAACACGCGACGATCGACACGCCCTCTCTGCCTTGTGTGGCGATTACCACGTCGTGGGGGAGTGTTGGGCATCTGTTCGACGTGGCAATGCCACTCTACCTCATTGCTGTCTCTTCCTCGTCTCGCCTCCTCGCGCTAGCCCGTCCCGCTATCCAACGCCTCTGGCAAGAAGTCCAATGCGCCTCTACGAACGTCTCTGCCGTCTGGACGTCTGAGACTGAGCCTGCCATCTCCGACGTCGGCGGCCCGTGGCGCAACATCAACGTTCGGGGCATTGAAGATCGTCCTCACGTCCCTGATGCGCTCATCCGCGTCAACGCGGCGAGGCCTCCCAACGGCCCAATCGCCGCGCCGCAAGGAAGCGCCCCCGCTGCCGCTCCCGCGCCCGCCGCGCCTGCCGCGCCCGCTCAAGCCGCCGCCCCGCGACGCTCAGCCCGGATTGCAGCTCGCGGCGCGCCATGACCGAGCTCCACAACGAGCTCCTGTTGATTATCTCCCCTTTCTCTCTCTCCGCCCACTCGGCCGCGCTTTGACCCCTTCACTGGATCATCTTAGCGCGCAAGTCTTGCCACCGCTCTCGTCGCCGCCCACGGCGTCGTCGACTCCGCCCTCGCCGATGTACGCACCCGCCACGCCGCCCTCGACGAACAGGTTCGTCACTGGGTCGACGGCACCACACGCTCCGCCTACCACCCGCACCTCAAGCGCGGCTTCCAGCTTCCGCCCCTCGCCGCCCTGTTGGGTGACGCCGACGGCACATCTTCCTCGTGCCTCTCACAGCACTCGCTGTCGGCTGTCGTCAACAACGACGCGTGGCTGGACGCCAAGGACGCGTGCGACCCGAGGTCAGATCCTTCTACTCTGTTGATGACAAGACTTGTCTACTGGCTGGAGCCGAGCAGGAGGGCCCAGCGCACAACCCCTGGTCAACTCAGGGTCCACACCCCGTCTAGGGCCCTCGCCTCCCCCCAGAGATTTTCGTCACCGAGAGAAATCTGTGATGCCCTGTTGGAGATGGAGTTGGTACAGTATACAGAGTACTAAAGTAACGTATTACAAAGTACGCCGATTTACCATTTTCGAACTACCTTGTCCGACAACCAACCTACTACAGTTGTACTTGTCTCCACGCCTAAAGCCGTATTTCTCACAGCGAGAACACGCTCGCGCCCTCGGACATCCTCGCGATCTCCTCCTCCGAGATTTGGATCGGCGCCACGTTGCCGAGCGGCGCCTCGCGGAAGATGGGCCGAGGTCTAGCCGAGGTCTAGCCGAGGTCTAGCCGAGGTCTAGCCGAGGTCTAGCCGAGATGTGGCCGAGGTACAGCCGAGCGGCGCCTCGCGGAAGATGGACTGAAGCCGCTGGAAGGACTCGGACACGTCGCCGCTGCCGGCGGTCCGCAGCTGCCAGCCGAGCGCCGCGCGCAGCTCGCGCAGCCTCTCGCGAGTGTATCGCCTGGTCCAGGCCGCTGAGTGGTTGATCAACGAATGAAGCAACTCGCGCAACCTCTCTCGCGGGCGCTGCGGCGCCGGTTGAAGAAGCCCGCCGCCGGCTCGCCGGCGAGGCCCTCGAGGCCGAAATCCGCGGTCATGCCCCGGCGGCACTGCACGACGGCGGCGCCGCCCGAGTCGGCGCCCGTCGGCACCACGTAGAACTGGCAGTCGTCGACATACACTCCGCTCAGCTGCGCCTGCTCAAACGTGACCCGCATGTACCTCCGGTCGACCGACTGCGCGAGGACCTGCGTGTCGGGCGGTCGCGGGGGTCGGCTCGCGCCGCGGAGACGGGCGCTGCGGTCGTCTCCAGGACGACCTTTGCGCCAGGCCATTCGAGGAGGAGCGAGCGGAGCTGCCTCACGGCCGCCTCGACGTCGTCCGGGAAGGTCCACGACTCCCACTGTCCGGGAGTCATCTTCATCGCGCCCTCCGCGTCTCGCGGCGCCGGCCGGCTGAGCACTGGCCTGAGGGCCTCCCGGAGAGCCGGAGGCGGCGACAGCTCGGGGACGGCCGGAGCGGCCTCCAAAGCGCCCGGCCGGCTGATCAGGAGTGGCGAGAGGAGCGAGCTCACCACGAGCCTCCGGGCGAGCGGAGCCGACCGGGTGCTGCAGCTAGGGGAGCACATGGCAGTGTGGCAACGGGCAATGTGTGGTCGGTGGCAAACCGGCGCCGGGGGCGGTGCCCGCTGCGCTTTTTTTATTCGAACTCACTTTTGGTGGGGCACTTTTTCTTCTTACTCAAGGTGGACGGCCACCGACCGAACATTGAGCGCGTCGAGCCGCCGACAGCTTTCGCTCACAAAAACCACCATGCCCTCCATCGCGGAGCGCATGGCAAGCTACGCCAAGTCCCTCGCCTCGGACGGGAACGGCAACCCCACCCTCGACGCTGCAGACATGAGCCACGCGGACGCGATTCCTCCGACGCCCGGTCGCGGGGACGAGGAGTATCTCTGCAACAATTTCCGCCTGGACCCGAGCGCGGACTTCGGGATGTGCAAGTGCGGCTACAAGAAGATCGACCACCC
>NW_005197877.1:501416-536146 GCF_000372725.1 Emiliania huxleyi CCMP1516 | reverse complement strand
GCCGCCGAGACGGCCGACACCGTCGACTCGCTCGCCGGCGTCGCCGCGGCCTCGGAGGCGGCCACCCACCCACCGCCCACCCCACCCAGCACCTCACCCATCACCCACCCTCACCAAGCCACCCACCGACCCACGTACCCACCCACCCTCACCCTCACCCCCACCCTCACCCTCACCCCCACCCTCACCCGCCCGCCCGCCCGCCCGCCCGCCCGCCCGCCCGCCCGCCTCCACCCACCCTCACCCTCACCCGCCCGCCTCCCGCCCCACCCCGCCAGGCGCCCCCTCCGCGGTTTGGCGCCGCCGGCCTCCGCCACCCGAGTTGGCTGTGGGACGAGGGGCCGGTGGCGGAGCCGGCGGACCTCAAGTCGCCGCGCAGCTACACGGACGCGCACAACAACAAGTACAACGAGCGCCTCGCCCGCGCGCGGCGAGGGTCGATGTCTGCGCGAGGCGCGCCGCAGCCGGCGCGCGGTTCGGCTCGAGGCGCCGCAAACCGCAGCGGCGCGCCTCTGAGTGCGAGGCTGGAGGTCGCGGGGGCGACGAAGGCGCGGCAGATGAGCGCTCTCTCCGAGGCGTCCTTTGCCTCTCCTCGCGACGGGTCGAGTGTCCTGCCAACCGACGACTCGGACACAGCGAGGATCAACGCCGCGCGAGAGGCGGAGGCGGCGGCGCAGCAGCGGGCGGTCGACGCGGCGGCAGCGCGCAGGGCGGCGGACGCGGCGGCGAGGCAGGCGGCGGAGGCGGCGGCGGCTCGCAAGGCGGAGGAGGCGGCGGCGAGGAAGGCTGCGGAGGCGGCCGCCGCCGCGGAGGCGAAGGCGGCCGAGGAGGCGGAGCGGAAGGCGACGTTGCGCTGCGAGCTCGAGGGGCTGAAGATGACCGAGGTGGCGAAGCGCGCGCTGCAGATCGGCATCAGCGAGCAGCGCGTCGACGACGCGCTCGACGCAGACACGCCGCGGTCGGCCCTCATCGAGATGGTCCTCACCGAGACTCCGCGCGAGCTGCCGACGCCGGCGCTGTCTGCGTGGGAGGAGGAGCGAACCTTCCCGCCGGGGATGGCGGGGTCTCCCGTACGGTCTCCCGGCTCGGCGCGGCCGCAGTGGTTCGGCGGGATGCTCGACCGCGCGATGTCGAGCTTCTTCAAGTCTGACGACGAGGACGAGGCAAACGCCAGCCAGCCCACGGGCACGCGCGGCGCGGGCGGCGGCGCCGGCAAGGGCGCCGCCGGCAAGGGCGCCGCCGCCGGCCCGGCCGCCCCGCCCTCCGCCCTCGCCTGGGAGACGCCAAGAGACGTGCGGCCGGCGGGCGACAAGAGCAAAGGCAACACGCGCCAGCTCTACTCGTCACTGGACTGAGCTCCAGACTGGCAGCCGACCCCCAGCCACGGCTGACTAAGCCCTCTTCACAAACTTCTCAGCCGCGGCCCCAACCTCGAAGCGCAGCCCCGCCCCGTGTGCATGCCATGGTGGGTGCTTGCTGTACAACTGCTCTGTCGGTGACT
Organism: Emiliania huxleyi CCMP1516; assembly: GCF_000372725.1. Classification (NCBI taxonomy): domain Eukaryota; phylum Haptophyta; order Isochrysidales; family Noelaerhabdaceae; genus Emiliania; species Emiliania huxleyi. The sequence goes on along the minus strand of NW_005197877.1, from coordinate 534,645 downwards.
CCTCCTCCCTCCCCCCCCCCCAATGCCCAAAGCCACTCTTGGCTCTCTTGGGAGTGACCACATATGTCTCCCTCACAACAGCCGTTAAAATTACCCTATAGACTTTTCAGTGTATATGGCTCTTACGCACATTCCCGTAGGAGGACTCTGCTGACAGCACAGGGTATATAAAACAGAAGAGTCCGGGCACAAATAAAAAAATCGCAAACCCTGTCAGCAGTTCACCTTCGCTTCGGGTACGTACGTAAGAGCTACATACACTGAAAAAGGCTCCTGTCGACACACGAGTCACGACGCGATCGACGTCGGACACGAGCCCCGAGGAGGTTCACGACAGAGGCGCTGGGGCGGCACGAGGGGACCACACAAACGTGGCTGTCCACCCGCAGCTTCAGACGGATCCCTTTCGCGACCGGGTCCGCGCTGTTGCATGCAACCTCAGTCAATACCAGGGAGCAGTCAAACAGGCGCTCGACGTCGCCGCGGCGCTCACCACGGCGGGCAAGAACCTACCCAGCGTCGAACAGTGGCGGCGGTTCAGGGCGGCGGCGTCGGGAGCCCTCCCCGACCCTTACACAACGCGAACGGGCGGCCACGAGGGCGAGAATGGCGGCAACGGGCTATGTACCACCCCCCACGCGAGGTGGGCGCGACGGCGAGCGCCTCACCGCGATGCAGGTGGCGGTGCGAGAGGCGACCAACGCAGCCAGGAAGGCCTCGATTACGTGGACGGCCATCGAATGGCGCAAGACAAACGCGCCCGCGTGGAGGGGCGGCGCCGCTGGGGAAAAGGGGAACAGGACGGAGAAGACGACGACGACGTAGACGACGACGACGGCGACGACCGCTCACAGCCGGTGCCAGAGGAGGAGCCTACCGACGACGAGGGGGCAGGAGAGGAGTGGGACCGTCGCATGGGGGGGTCGAGGGCTGGAAGCAGCAGCGACACACGCCAGGCGAAGCCGCCAAGCCCCCCCCCGAGGACCGCCAGCCCGAGGCGCGACACGAGCGGGGGCGCACCCAGCGGCGGACAGGGGGATGCCGAGCCTTCGATCAGGGTGGTCGTCGCTGGAAGCGCCGACGAGCGGAGACGCGCGACACGGGAGCGGACACAGTCCCGCGCCCCTTGCCAGTCAACATCATGAGAGGCACCGGGCTCGGCAACCCATTCCCCATGGGGAAGTGAGGCACCGACGAGGCGCTACGCGACCAGGTATGCGACGGAGGCATTCGACACGTGGCTCCGGCTGCGCACCGTTCCCGCCTCGGCCGTGCGGGACACTAGATCCACGCCAGCGCTCATCAGACAGGCCAACGGGCGGCCCTTCTCGCAAGAGATCGCCCCTCGACGCTCCGACGAAGCTAGGACGGGGAACGACGCCGTCGTGGCGATGCGGGCCGCGCTGAACGGCCGCGGCAACGCCAAGGTGGTGCGGCTCGGATGCTCGCCCTCGTGTCGAGAGGGGAGGCTGTGCCACGGGGACAGTCTCGCAGCCATGGCGCGAGAGCTCATCGGCGCACGAGACGAGCGGCGTAGAGAGGGGCAGCAACGAGGAGACGCCCCGAAACCACGCAAGCCGAGGGCCGACAAGGGGGTGCCGAGAGGCCCGCGAGCCCTCAAAGGCACAAAGGCATACCAGATCGGGCACCTAAGCCTACTGCGATTTCGGCACGGGCGCGAGAGGCAAGTGTCACAACGGACCCTCGACGCGGTGCGCGAGGCGCAGGGAGCCGGGGTCGAGCCGTGGAACACGGCCGAAGAAGAAGGCTATCATCTTCCAGGGCAGGACGACTGGGCGCGAACCCAAGTACGTCAACCCGTTCTATGAGGGCACCGAGGGCTGGACCAACGTCCACTATGGTCGCAAGGTACCGTGCCCAAGTACCTCTGCAAGGCGCGCGCGCTTGCCAGCAGCCGCAGTCACCAGCCACGGCCTTCCCGCCATCCACAGTGAGATATCATGACCTCCCACCCTCTGCTTGCAGCGGCTCACTGGGGTGGTGAAGGTGGTGGTGGTCCCCGGCTTCAATGAGGAGAGGTCAAGTTCTACAAGCGGGTCACGCGCGAGGGCGGCGCCATCGAGACGGAGCCAACGACGCTGGCCGAGATCAACATGCAGATGGAGATCACGATGGTGCTCCCCCGGAAAAGGCCGAGGCTGGCCGCCAGGAGGAGGAACATCCTCGCTAGCAAGCAAGCTTGTGGAAATCGGTCGGCGAGCTTTTCCCGGCTGCGCATTAGGTGTGGCTGTGAAGACTCACTTTTCGGGGGCAAGTCCCAAACAAATCCGCTAGGTTGGGTGTGCTTCACAGCCTCACGAGAGTTGGAAATCCCTGTGTGGTGGCGGCGTGCTTCTATATACACCAACCAGCCAGAAGGAGGGCTATACACGACCGACGCCCTCTACGCTGGGGTGCCGGCGCCCTATTGGGCGCCCCCCGCTCCCTTCCCCTCAGAGCCCCCCATCCCACTAGCAACCCCCCGCGGTCCCTCGCGGCCGCGTGACGCCGCACCAATGGCGCTCTGTGTCGTCCGCGCGAGCGGCATCTTCCTCCCATCCCTCCCTTGAGGTGTCAACCCACAACCGGTAGCGCAGAGCTCTCAGCTACGTTCACCATCATGGATGACTTGAGCCCTGAGCAGCAGAACGCATGGGCTAGCACCCACTTCCATCCTGATCAGCTCGCGGCGCTCTTCACTCCGGATCAGATGTGCCGTCGTGCGGAAGCAATGTTCCAATCGCTCGTGCACGAGGAGGAGCTCCAAAGCAAGCAGGTCCAGCCCAAGCCGGCGGCCAAGCCCAAGAAGAAGAGCAAGACAGGGCGGGCGCAGAAGGAAAAGGCTGCCGCTGCCGCGGCCCCGATTGCTGCGCCTCAGACGGCTGCGTTGGCGAGGCTCGCCCCAGCTCTCACCCCGGTGCAGTTCGCTGCCCAGTGTACGGCGCTCAAGGACGCAATGAGGGAGGCAACAAGGCTGGGAAGCCCGTCATTGCTGGAGGCGGCCGTCGCCGCCGCACCGCCTGAGGTGCGCAAGGGGCAGGTCGGCGAGTGTGCGCTGAAGCTCCGCACCTATCTGCTGGACAAGCAGTGCGCCGCCGAGCGCAAGGCAAGGCGAGAAGCGGCGGAGGAGGCCAAGAAGAGGGACGTGGAAAGCACGCCTCCGAGCGAGGTGCCTAGCACGCCGCCTCCGAGCGAGGTGCCGGCAACTAGCCACAGCCCGAGGCAAGAGGACGATCCGGTAGACACCACGACCGAACAGCCGCATGCAGCCCCAAGTGAACGCAGCTCCTGCGGGGCAGCGGCGACGGCGGTTGTTGACGCGGCCGTGGCTGTCGGCGACGCCACGGCGGAGGAGCGCCTTGCGCCGGCGCTAACTGCGGAGCTAGCCGCGGAGCCGCTGCCTGCGGGGCCGCCGCCGTCGCGGCCGTGCTCGTGGCCTGTGGTCACCAGTGGTAACGAGCCTCTGGGGGCCGGGGCGGATGAGGGCGCCGACTCCGCTCAGCTGGTGCAGAGCGTGGCGGCGGCACTCACGCACTCTCTCGAGGCCGTCATGGACGTGGGCGTGCTTCGCATCCTGGCGCCGGTCGCACGCGTCCTCTCGCCGCATGTGCCCGATGTCAACAACGCGCTCGTCGCGGCGGTGCTTCGAGTGTCGGGGGTTAGATTTTAGCTTGCGTTTTTCTAGAGTGTTTAGAGGGCGCAGGAATTTTCTTTTTGCTTCTGAAATTCTTTTTCTCGGTGAGGGTTGGGCGGGGGGGCGGAGCCGAGAGCGGCTCACGGGTTTGTCTGGTGGGGGGGGCGGGGCAGGGCGGGGCGGGGTCTGGCGGGGTGGATGCGTGGATCGGGTCGGGTCGGGATGGGGCGGGGTTGCTCGGGTCGGGGTGGGGCGGGGTTGTGGGGTGGGGTGGGGATGTCGGGGTGGGGAGTGGGTGGGCGCCGGAGTGGGAGTGGTGTGACCGCTCCTGAGGAAGCCGTCGCCCGCGCCTCGCCTGTCGCGCAGAAAGAAAGAAAGAAAACAGCCAGGCAAAAGGAGGGCGCGTGTCGAAGCGCTGAAATTCTTTTTTTCTTAGTGCCAGTGCGCGCCAGTCCCGTAAAGAAAGAAAGAAAGAAAACAGACAACCCAAGGGAGGGATGGGAGGACGGCACGCCGCCACCACACAGGGATTTTAAGGAGAGGTGTGTGGTGCGCTATCCGTCGCCCACCCTAGGGAGTCTGCCTCTTCCTATCTCTCTTCGCAGTCTCTCGCCGATTCTCGCTGCAACCTTCATGCCACCTCGCGGTCGTCCCACCCTCGTCGTTCTCTCCCTTGTCACTTCCTCCTCTGTCGCGTTGTTCTCTTCTGCCTCGTCCTGCGACGCCGCCGCCTGCCGGTCCCTTGTTCTCGCGGCAGTCCCGTGCCCAGTGTTGTATCGTGTAAAATTCTTTTTCTCCCTGTCGGGTCCCCCCTCCTTAGCTGTGGCCGCATGATCACCTCTTTGCCCCCTTCCTCCACCACGCGCCCATCAGCGTGGCGCGTCGCCGCCGCGCTGCTTGCTGCGACAGGTGCTGCCGTGCTGTTCGCCTCGGCCAGCCGCGACGCGAACTTTCTGCGGCATTACAATGAGGCCGACGCGAGCTCGAGGCTTGCTTCGATGCTCGCTATGATGCGCGCTCCCTCCACCGCCTCGTCGTCGCCACATTATGCCTACACCGAACGGGAGCGCCCACCGCCGCCGCCTTCGCCTTTGCCACCTCCGCCGCCCTCGCCGCCGCCGCCGCTGCCGCCGCCGCCGTCGCCACTGCCGCCGCCGCCACCGCCGCTGCCGCTGACGGCGTCACCGATGCCGCCGACGGCGTCGCCAGCGGAGGACCGGTTTGGTTTCGACGCCGAGAAGGCGGATGGCGCGGAGAAGGCGGCCTGCGCCGAGGTGATGTGTATGATCTACTGCGAGCACGGCTTCCGCCAAGGCGAGGACGGCTGCCCGATGTGTGAGTGTGAAGTCGGCGGAGACCTCGCCAGCCAGTCGGGGCTGTTGGGCGATCTGTCGCCGGGGGAGGAGGATGGCGGTCTCTCCGAGAGCGGCGGCTGGGAGATGCCAGGCCTCGCGGGGATCGCCGGTGACATCTCCCTCCTTCGCGGCGCTGGACTGACCTCGGAGGAGGGCGCGGCCCCTGGCGTGCCAGTGGAGAGGGATGCGCCGGAGAGGCCGCGCGTGCACCCGCGGTACGCCCCGGCCAAAGCCGCCGGGGAGGAGGCGGCGGCGGGCGAGGCGGCGGCGGATGACACCGCGCAAGCCTTTGCGGCGCGGCACGGCCTGAGCGCGGCCGCTCTGACGGAGCTTGAGGAGCTGCTCGGGTCGCGGTGCAAGGAGCCGCCCTCGCCTACGTGGCCGAGCTGGCCTTAGACATTCGGCCTGTCGGGGGCCATGCGAGCGAGCCCAAGACCGCATCACTAGCTGCGTGCGGCGACGCGTACTGTTTTCGCATTGACCATCGTGCAGTGACAAGTGTGTGTAAGTGTAACGGCTCTGTCTCATGTTACTGTATCAGTTCCCTCCCCAGATCAGACGGACGCGTGGGGACGGTCCGTACTGGACGGCTGCCAGCGCTTACTGCTATAAGGCTTACTCTGCCAAAAAACTCTGAACAGGGTGTATTCAGTATTCTTATCGCACATATCGGGGGGCGCCAAGCCCCAGCGGGGCAGGGACCAGGGACCAGGGAAGCAGGGTACGGGGTGTGGAGGGTGACTTGACCAAGGGGTCGTGCGTCGGGCCCTCCTGCTCGGCTCCAGCCGGTAGACAAGTCTTGTCATCAACAGTCAACAGAGTAGATGGATCTGACCTCGGGGCCGATGTGACCAAGCGCTGGTAGCGTGGTTTAACCTCACACCCATGGTCTCACAGTGTGCCGGCAGTCGCCGAGCAGTGTCGCTCACACAAGCCGCAGCACAAGTGACTGAGGGCCAGTGTCTAGAGGGCGAGCCCATCGCTGTCACAGCTGTGGCAGCCGCACAGTAGGCTGTGTCAGCTGTGCAGAGTGTGTGAGCAGCAGAGGAGCTGCTCTCCAGGCTTCTGTCGCAAAAAGAGCTGCATGCCACCGAAAGCGCTGTCGAGGTTCGCCGAGCGCGGCGCAGGTTGAGGGAAGTGTGTGTGTCTCGCGCCTTGCGGGGGGGGAGCGGAAAGGAGGAACCTCTTCCCAAGAGCACCACTCTTGGAGCGCCGCCACTACCACCCAGAGCGCTGCAAGCAGCGCCGGGCAATGACGGCCTACCGCCCACCCAGCCCCCCCTCGGCACACCCCGGCAGCCAATGTGTGACGGCTCGAACCCGCTAAGCCATCCCGCAAGCGGGATAGCCCGCCACTCGAACCCGCAAGCGGGTACTTGTAGTATAGTAGGGTGAGAATTATGAAAAACGCCGGAATTCGGACGAGTACTCTCGCCTGCACAAATTCGATAAGTGGGACAAGGAGGGATGCGTCCAGGATGCACGTCCTGCAGTTTGAGGTGTGCTTTCGTTCCCTCTCCTCGGTGACCAAACGACGAGCTGGAGAGCTGGCGACCGAACGCGACCCGAGGGTGGCTGGCGGCGATGGACGACCGAGCGGAGACGCAACGAATCGAGGAGCGGCTCCCGCAGGGAACCGACGAGTGGCTCGCGAGACCTCGGCTGTCGACGACTTCGCGAGGAACGATCACGCCGGTGGCAATACTGCAGCCACTGTCCGCGCCGGTCGGCATGTGCACCGGGCCGTTGCAGCCGATGGGGCAGCTCCACGGGATCGGCAGGGAGTTCGGTGGCGGGACACAACCGTTGCCTGCATGCGTTGTTCGGGAGGCCGGCGAAGGCGCGATCACACAAGATGAGCGCAGAGGCGACGTCGGGCCGACGCGAGCAAACAAGACGAGGCGGATGGATCGGCGCCTCACTCACTGGCAGTGCATCTACTGCCGGCGCGAGACGCGGAACGATGCACGGGCGACGAGGTGCTGGAACTGCGATGGCGAGAAGGAGCAGCTGCGTGACGCGGACAGTGAGGGGCGCGAGGCGGCGCGCCGCGGGCAACGTGCGAAGGAGTACGCTGGCAGATCGCTGAACGCGCTCGGCGCTGGCACGTCGCTGGTGCCGCGAGCCGCGCAGGGAGTGTTCGAGCGGGCGCGGTTGGAAGTGCTCGTGCACTGGGAGACGCAGCAGCTCGAGCAGTACACGGGGGCGGCTTCTTACCTGCGAAAGGAGGAATGCATGCTCGGGGTGATGGAGTCGTACTACGTCGTGCAGACGGGCGCTCGGGTGAGCGTGTTTGATGAGGTTAAGCGGTCCCTCATGACGGGAGCGGACGTTGCTCGTTTCTTTAACGCGATCGGGCGTAAGGCGGCGGTGGGCGTGCCCACCAACCATCACTCTAGTTGGTATAGTACCCCACCTTCACCCATCCGGTGATTTCTTTTTTAGTTTCCCATAAGTAGGGTAGGTAGGTAGGTAGGTAGGTAGGGGCAGGGCAGGGGCCGGTCAGGTTTTTGCAGAATTTCAGCATGATACCCGGCCAAGCAAAAATAAACGCCACCTGTCCATGGCGCTTTGCGCTGGTCTATGAGAGGTTGAGGTGCTTCACATAAACGCCCACAACCACGGGCCCCGACGAACCGCGAGCGGCTCGCACTCGTGACACGCCGGGAAGCCGCGCCACCGAAGAGTCTGGAAACTCTAGACCCCCCACGCACAAAGCGAATCCGGCACCACGATGATCAGCAGACGCTTCCGCGTGCTGCCGCGCCTACACGGCGTGCTCAGCACTCCTAGGCGAGCGTGCAGCACGAGTAATAGGCAAGCGAAAACGGGCGGAGAGCTTGCTGTGGACGCGCTGGTTGCCGCTGGTGTTCGGACCGTCTTCGGCATCCCAGGTACTCACACCGTGCCCATATACCGAGCGCTGGAGGGATCCAGAGGCTCGATCACGCACATCACGACCAGGCACGAGTCGGGCGCCGGCTACGGCGCAGACGGTTACGCACGTGCCACTGGCGAGATGGCGGCGGTGTGCGTCGTCACGGGCATCGGACTCACCAACACGATAACGCCGATGGCGGCGGCGCTCGCCGACTCGGTGCCGATGGTGGTGATCGCATCGGAGGTCCCAGAGTACTGGCGCAGCAGGCCCAACCGCCAGTACTCGCACTACGTGCCCGGCGTGTCCGAGGCCATCTGCTCGTCCGTCTGCAAGCGATCCATCGCCGTCCAGTCGGTGCACGACATCGCGCCGGCGGTCACCGAGGCGTGCGCTGTCGCGCGCAGCGGCCGGCCTGGGCCGGTGCACGTCTCGATCCCCATCGACCTGCTCGTCGCCGAGGCGCCTCCGGCCGCCGCCCAGCTGGGCAGTACGGCCGCCGCCGCCGCCGCCTCCTCCGTCGAGCTGTCGCCCGTGGCGCGCACGCAGCTGACAGAGGCGGCGATGGCGCTCGATGCGTGCGAGAGGCCGGTGATCATCGCGGGCGGTGGCGCGGTCGCGGCGGCGGGACACGTGCGGCTGCTGGCGGAGCGGCTCGGCGCGACCGTGCTCACGACGGTGGCGGGCAAGGGCGTGGTCGACGAGAGACACGCCCTCTGCGCCGGCGCCCGGCTGCACCACCCGCCCGCCCGCGACCTGCTGCTCGAGCGGGCGGACGGGCTGCTGCTGCTGGGAACACAGCTCTCTCCGACCGACTACTGGCAGTTCCGTCACGACGAGGAGGTGCCGCTGCCTCTGGCGCGGCTGGGCGGCAGGGCGGTGCACGTCGACCTCGACGAACGGAGCCTCGCGCAGGCGGGGCTGCGGAACAGCCACGGCACGAGCATCCTCGCCGACGTGGGCGTCGCGTGCGAGCAGCTGCTGACGGCGCTCCCAGTCGGCGCACTTGATGCCACGTCGCCGGCGGCAAGAAGGAGCGCGGCGTCGGCGGCGGCGGTGGCGGAGGCGAAGCGACGCTCCGACGGCGGCGAGGCCCTCACGTCGACGCTGATGTGGGACTTCGGGGCAGCGCACGGCGGCGGGCAGCAGATGCTACGTACGCTCGGGCTGTTGCGCGCCGCCCTGCCCGAGGGCGTGCCGCTGGTTGCCGACGTGTGCCGCCTGGGCTACACCGCCCTCTCCCTGTACCCGGCGCACTCCCCCGCGTCGTTCCTCTACCCCGTCGGCACGACCGCGCTCGGCTACGGCCTTCCCGCCGCCATCGGGGCCGCCCTCGCCCTGCGCGCACGCGGCGGCGGCAGCGGCGGCAGCGGCGGCAGCGGCGTTGTGGCGGCCATCGTGGGCGACGGCGGCTTGCAGCTGAGCGTGCAGGAGCTCGCGACGGCGGCGGAGGAGCGGCTGCCGCTGCTGCTCGTCGTGTGGAACGATGCGAGCTACGGCGAGATCCGCCGCAGCCTGCCGGCGTTCGCGACGCTGACGCCGCGCCCCGACCTCGGGAAGCTGTGCGACGCCTACGGCATTCACCACCTGCTCGCCGAAGATGCGGAGGACGTGGCGGCCGCACTCGAGTCGGGCGCGGTGAAGGCGCTGCTGGCGGGCGGCACTGACGGAGCCGGCGTGGGTGGCCCTGTGATGCTCGAGGTGCGCCGAGAGTGGGACCGGACCCTGGAGGAGGCCGGGGCGGCAGCCGTCGAGGTGGAGGCGGTGGCGACGGCGCCGATACCGACGGAGGCCGAGGCGGAGGCGCCGACGCCAACGGAAGTGCCCAAGCCAATCCTTGGCACGATGACGTTCGGCTGGGCGCAGGCCTCCAAGCCGGTCGATGTGGGTGTGGCGCGCAGCATGGTGGAGACCTTCCTGCGGCGAGGCGGGAGGGAGATCGACACCGCACGCATGTACGCCGAGGGCAACACCGAGGCGATGATAGGGGAGGTGCTCGCCTCGCTGCCCGCCCCGCAGGCGGCGCTCGCGCTGCTCGCCACCAAGGCCAACCCGGATGAGGAGCGCGGCGGCGACGGCACGGGCGGGCTGGATGGCGCGCGGCTGACGGCGCAGATTGATGCATCCCTCGGCGCGCTCCGCACTCCGGAGGTGGACCTCTTCTACCTTCACTGGCCCGACGGCGCGACGCCGCTGCAAGAGACGCTCGAGGCGACGCAGCGGGCGTACGAGGCGGGACGCTTCCAGCGGCTGGGCCTCTCCAACTACACGGCCGACGAGGTGGCGACCATCCACGAGCACATGAGCGCACGCGGCTGGGTGGCACCCTCCGTCTACCAAGGAATGTACAATGCGTGCACGCGAGGCGTCGAGGCTGATCTGCTGCCGCTGCTGCGCGAGAGAGGCATCTCGTTCGCGGCGTACAACCCTCTGGCGGGCGGCCTGCTGACGGGCAAGCACATGCACACCGCCGCCGAGGACGCCGCCGAGGGCCGCTTCGCCAACAACGAGGGGTACCTGCGGCGGTACTGGCACGCCGACTACTTTGCCGCGCTCGTGGCGGCGCGCGAGGCGTGCGATGCGGCGCAGGTGCCGATGGCGGAGGCGGCGTTGCGATGGCTCGCGCACCACTCAAGTCTCGACGGCGGCCGCGGCGACGGTATCATCCTCGGCGCGTCGTCCGTGGGCCAGCTCGAGGCCAACCTTGAGGCGACACGCGCAGGCCCGCTGCCCGAGGCGGTCACCGCCGCGTGGGACGTCGCATGGGAGGTGGCATGCGCCTCCGCCCCCGTGTACGCTGGCTACGGCCACTCGGGTGGTGGCGGCAGGGGCGAGGGCAGCGGTGACGGCGACGCAAGTGGCGGCGGCGGAGCGAGCAATGCCACCGCCGTCGGTGGTGGTGCGCAGCTCAGCCGGCAGGTGAGGCGGGCGGAGGTGGCCAACGGCGGCGGCCAGCTCGACCTGTCGTTTGCCGACGGCCGCCGCTTCCGCGTGCACGCGGCGTGGCTGCACGACTCGAGCCCGGCCAACTTCACCGACTCGTACGTCCGGCGCGACGCGGCCGCGGTGCTGCGTGCGCCGGAGCAGCTCGCGACGAGCGCGGTCGCCTCCGCCGACGGCGGCGAGCTGACTGTGCGCTTCGGCTCCGGCGAGGAGCACAGCTACGACGCGGCATGGCTCGCGGCGGCGGCGCCGTACGTGGGCCGCTCGCTCTGTGGCGCGCGGACGCGCGAGATCGATGGGATGGGCAATCTCCTCGACGAGATCGCTCGCGATCCGTGGGGCGCCGACCATGCCGTCGCCAGCTTCGATGCGGAGGAGCTGATGGCGTCGGATGCGGCCAACATCGATTTCCTCGAGACGATGGCGCGCCACGGCGTGTGCACGATCCACAACGTCGGCGCGCCCGACTCGCTCGATCAGGACGACGTGGGAGCGCCGCTGTCGAACCTCGCGAACCGGCTCGTGGGGAAGCTCTACCAGCACCCGCGGCGGCGCACCGCCTACGGGGTGATGCGCAAGAAGATGGCGACGGCGAAGGCGGCGGCGCACCTGGCCGACTACGACCTGGCCAACCCTCTCTCGATGCACACCGACCACGCCTTCATCGAGGGCGTCCCCGGCGCGCTGCAGTTCATGTACCAGGCGCAGGGCTCGGTGCGCACCAAGGTGTGCGACGGCCTCGCCGTCGCGAACGAGCTGCGGCGCACCGACCCGGAGGCCTTCGATCTGCTCTCGACGGTGCACTTCACGCACGCGCTGCGCACCGTGCACTACGACGCGCGCGGCGACTACTGCCACCTCGGCGCGCAGCACGACGGCGTCTTCGAGGACTGCCACACCCACCCGATCCTCGAGCTGGGCGCCGACGGTGAGGTGGCCAAGGTGATCCATTCCGAGACGAAGCGCGGCGTCGCCGCCGTCCCCTTCGACGTCTACCCGCAGGCGATGCGCGCGTACACGGCGTGGATGCGGATGGTCGAGGACGAGCGCTTCGTGCGGTGGGTCGACTGGCCCGAGCACACGATGCTCGTCACCAACAACCACCGCGTGCTGCACGGCCGCGCCACGCAGCCCCTCAACGGCACTGAGCGTTGCATGGTGTGGGGCTACGCCTACCAGCACATCTCCGAGCTGCGCTACCGGCTCCTCAAGCAGCAGGCGCTCGAGCGGAGCGGCGTGAGCGACGCGTGGACCACGCGGCTGCCCAACCAGCTCGTCGCCGACCTGTGCAGGCTGCGCGAGATGTGAAGAAGCGCGGGCGGCCAGGGCCGCTGGAACGTGGAAGGCTGGATGTGTGCCATCGTTCATCTGCGGATCGACAGGAATCAGGATGAAGCAACGCGATGCATTTTTTAGGTGATGAAACGGAACTCAGCGAACACGTTTGTAGGAGTAGGAGCTAGGACGTAGTAGGACTAGGAGACGACGGTAGCGAGTGAGACATGTGCATGAGTAGACGCGACGAGACACGAGTATGTTGGACCACCCAACCCTAAACGGATCCCGTCGTTTCAGCTGATGGATGAACCTCGACGCGCAGCCCACCGCACCACACACGAGCGCAAAACGGGGTTCGACCTCACTCGCAAGGCCTACACAGCGTGCTGCCCATCAGATTCACGACAGGGCGAGCGATCAGCGGCGCCACACGCGGCGCCCCCGCTGCTTGGGTTGGAGCTGCCGCTGCGTCGGGCGCCACAGTATTCGACGCCGGCCGGCGGCGGCGCGCCCTCGCCCGCGCAAAGGCGGTGTGGACGTCGTCGGCGATCTTGGCCAAGCGCTCCTGCTCCGCCGCCTCCCGCAGCACGGGCGCCCACGCGTCCGCAAACGGATCGTCCAACTCGTCCAGCGGCAGCTCGTCCTCCGACGGCTTCATGACGCACGCCTCGAGCGTCGCAAACCAGCGCTCGCGCGCCGCGTGCAGCGCGGAGGGCGTGCAGCGGCCCTCGGCGGCGTCGTCGGGCCAGACGAGCGCGACCTCGCTCTGTCGGTCGCCGTGCGGCTCGTGCCACAGCGGGGCGATCGCATCCTCGAGGCCCTCGGGCCACTTGGAGCGCGGGATGACGGCCCACCACGGGTCGCCGGGCTCGACGACGCAGGCGCCCGCCTCGTTGGTGCTGACGAGGCCCTGCAGGTTGGGCTGCGTCGCGAGCCATGCGATGCCCTCGAGGCGCAAGCCCCTCTCCTCGGGCACATCGGGGCTCGCGAGTCGCTGCAGCGCCGCGTGCAGCCGGCCGGGGTGGAAGGGGCGGACAGCACGGAACTTTGGCGCTTCTTCCGCCTCCTCAACCGCCACGCTCTCCACGCTGCCGCCGCCGCCGCCGGCGCGGCAGCGGGAGGCGGCGGCGGCGGAGGCGGCAGCGGCACAATCGAGCAGCTCCTGGAGGGAGAGGCGGCGCAGCAGCTGCTCAATCTGCGCGCTCGCACTCGCCGCGGCCGGTGGCACACCCGTCGCCGCCGCGCCTGGCTCGGCAGCGGGTGCTGCTGCTGGTGGCGCCGGCAGCGCGGGCGGCACGGGTGGTGCGTCGAGCACTGTGAGCCACTCCTGACCAAAGACGCCGCCCCACTTGCGTGGAAGCGAGCCGGCAGCGGCGGCGGCAGAGAGCGTGACCGCCATAGTTAGCGAGGTTCTAGAGGGTGTGGGCGCTGCGCGCCTACCTGGAGGGCTACCTCTGAGAGAGACAACCTCTGTGTCGGTACAAGGTGTACACCTGCACCTAATCGTTGCGCGGCCTTCGGGCGGGGCTGCGCCTCGGTGCCCCCCGCCCCCCACCCCCCAGCATCCATGGAAGCCCCCAAGCATCCATGGAAGCCCCCAAGCATCCATTGAGACCCCCCAGGGAGACCCCCCAGGGAGACCCCCCAGGGAGACCCCCCAGGGAGACCCCCCAGGGAGACCCCCCAGGGAGACACCCCAGGGAGACCCCTCGCGGCAAACGGAGTCCCTCCGACGGCTAGAAAAGAGGATCCGACGTTTCGCCATCACAGCCGATCACCGCCGGACGCCTAAAATCGGCGACGAACTATGAGCGACCCCCCCGATCCTGCGTGGCTTGACGCTCTCTTGGGCGGGACCGACGGCGTGGAGATCCCGCCTCAGTCGCAAGGCGTTGGTTCAATCGCGCTCAGTCAGATGTACCGTGACGCAGCCATGCTGGAGCAGGAGTCGTTGGCACTCGCCGCCGAGTCGCCGAAACGCCGATTTGAGTCCGAGATGCCCTCGGCAGTCCCCAAGATGGCGAAGACGTCTGTCTCTCAGACGCACGTCTCGACTCCCGCCACGGCCTCGCCTGCCGGGCCCCAAAACGCCGGCAACGGAGGGCGGTGCTTCAGGTGCGGCCGGGCGGGCCACTGGTCCCGCGACTGCACCCACATTGCAATGGCCATGACCGCTCGCATGTCCTCGCCCTGCCACGTCTGCGGCGGCAGGATCAACCCCACCTCCGACCGCATCTGCCGGCTCAGCGTCGGGCCGTACGCGGGCAAGTGGGCGCACCACAGCTGCGCTCTCAACCATCTCGTCAACCTCGGCTTTATCACCGCCGAGGACGCGAGCAACGTGGAGATCTGAGCCCGCCCTGCCCACACTCATCACATGAAGCGTGGGTCTTCACCTGGGGCAAGGGCGCATATGGCCGCCTAGGCCACGGAGAGGGCGAGTCGAACCAGCTGCTGCCCAAGAAGATCGAGGTGTGGGCGCAAGGGCTGTAAGTGCTTGAGTCGAGTTAACATACGAACTTGGAGGCGAACGAGTGTCGCAACTCTCGCCGCGCCGCACGAGCAAACCTTGGCCTCGGAAAAAGAATTTCCGATTCTGAATTCTTTTTCTCGCGATGTCCACGCCACCGCGCCGCCGCTCGCGCCGCCTCGCCACCGCCGCCGCCGCCGCGCCCTCGGCAGACACGCCGCCGCCCGCCCGCCTCCTCGACCTCCCCACCGACCTCCTCGTGTGCGTCGTCTCTCGCTGCGACAGCCCCGTCGACATCGCTCGCGCCGCGGCCGTCTCCCTCCTCTTTCACGCCTCGCTTGCGGTGGAGGGCATCCGCTTGTGGGCGCAAGAGCGCGGCTCCGAGCTGCCGGCACAGCCAGAGGGCGAGAGCTGCGCCGTGCGGTGGCTGTGCGTTTCGGCTCTGCTGCGCGAGTCCAACCCGCCGGCGAGGGCGGCGGCAGGCGATCGGCACAGCGTTTTCATCGACGGCGAGGGGCGGCTCTCGTCGTGCGGCTCTGCACCGTCCTTCTGTCCAGCCCTGCTCGGCCACGGCGAGGGCGTGACGCGGCTCATCACGCCGACGCGCCTCCCTTCTCCGCTGGGAGGCGAGCGCGCCGTTGCTGTGTCGGCTGGAGATGCGCACAGCCTCGCCATCACCGCCGGCGGCGCCGTCTGGAGCTGGGGCGATGGTCACCTTGGGCGGTTGGGCCACGGCGACAGGCAGGCCCAGCTGGAGCCGAAGAAGATCGAGGCCTTCGCTGGCCAGCGCGTCGTCGCTGTGCTGGCTGGGGGCGAACACAGCCTCGCCCTCACCGCTAACGGCAGCGTCTGGAGCTGGGGCCATGGAGGCTTTGGCGAGTTGGGCCACGGCGACACGCAGATCCAGCCGCAGCCAAAGAAGGTCGAGGCCTTTGCTGGTCAGCGCGTCGTCGCTGTGTCGGCTGGAGCATTCCACAGCCTCGCCCTCACCGCCGACGGCGCTATCTGGAGCTGGGGCGGTGGCGTCACCAGAACCAGAACCAGCCGAAGAAGGTTGAGGCCTTCGCTGGGCGGCGCGTCGTCGCTGTGTCGGCTGGATATAGCTACAGCTTCGCCCTCGCCGCCGACGGCGCCGTTTGGAGCTGGGGCTGTGGAACCTTTGGGCGGTTGGGCCACGGCGACGCGCAGGACCGGCTGCTGCCGAAGAAGATCGAGGCCTTGGCTGGCCAGCGCGTCGTCGCTGTGTCGGCTGGAGATGCGCACAGCCTTGCCCTCACCGCCGACGGAGCTGTCTGGAGCTGGGGCTTTGGAGGCTTTGGCCAGCTGGGCCACGGCGACTGGCAGATGCAGCGGCAGCCAAAGAAGATCGAGGCCTTGGCTGGGCGGCGCGTCGTCGCTACGTCGGCGGGAGGCGACCACAACCTCGCCCTCACCGCCGACGGCGCCGTCTTCACCTGGGGCGAGGGCGAAAGCGGCCGCCTAGGCCACGGCGACGAGCAGAGGCAGCAGCTGCCCAAGAAGATCGAGGTGTGGGCGCAAGGCCAAGGGCTGTAAGTGCTTGAGTCGAGTTAACATACGAACTTGGAGGCGAACGAGTGTCGCAACTCTCGCCGCGCCGCACGAGCAAACCTTGGCCTAAAGAAAGAAAGAAAACAGACAACCCAAGGGAGGGATGGGAGGACGGCACGCCGCCACCACACAGGGATTTTAAGGAGAGGAGTGTGATGCGCTAGCCGTCGCCCACCCTAGGGAGTCTGCCTCTTCCTATCTCTTTTCGCAGTCTCTCGCCGATTCTCGCTGCAACCTTCATGCCACCTCGCGGCCGTCCCACTCTCGTCGTTCTCTCCCTTGTCACTTCCTCCTCTGTCGCGTCATTCTCTTCTGCCTCGTCCTGCGCCGCCGCCGCCTGCCGTTCCCTTGTTCTCTCGGCTTCTTTCGCCTTTCGGCGCAGCTCCGCCCTCCTTGCTGCATATCCTGGCCCCTCGAGTCTATCGAGCTCCCCTCGCGCAAGGACCACATTTCTGACTCCCACTCCGATCATTTGCCTGCAGGTCATGTTGTTGCTCAGGTCCACTCTCTCTTCGAACACTCGTGCCTCTACGGATGATGCCGGCGCTGGGGTCCCCTTCGGATGCATCGTGACATCTGACAACTGAATTTCCACTGGTTCGTCCTCCTCGGAGTCATCTTCCCCGTCCTCCTTCCGTTCGGCTCTTCGCTCGGTACGTTCGGTGTGGCTCACCCTCCATGCCGTGAACAGGCGCTTTATCCACCCTATATTCTTCTCTCGTTCCTCTGCCCGTGCCTTGGTCTTGTCGTTGTTTCGTACCCATGTCTGTATGGCAATCGAGGCTGCCTTCCCCACTACCTGTAGTTCACTCGTCACCTCTCCCGCGAGCTCCCTTCTCTTTCTTTCGGGTATGGAGTCCGTGAGTGCGGGTAGCGTGCAGGCAATCACGGGCGCTATTTTGTCGTACTCCTCTTCGGCGAGCGCTCCAAATCTAGACCCTTTCGCCTTTAAGGAGGCTGCCCTCGCTCGTCTCAGGAATGTGGCGGTGTCTTTTGAGTCCGGCGCCTCCCGTTCAACTCTTGCTGTCGCCCTCGCTGTGTGTTTGTCGAGCTTCCGCATGAAGTGACGCGCCTCTTCCTTATTTCCAGCGCAGCTGCCGCTCAGTATGTGCGCCAACGACGCCTGTGGTGGCTCACTGTCTTCTTGTTTCCAGTCGTCCCAGTCTTTCAGCTCCCCGCGTCTCCTCCTCGCCTCGCGCGCCTCTTTTGTGGCCTCATCCCTAGCCGCTTTGCACGCTCTGCATCCCCAGAACGCACTTCTCGTGGCGGGGCCCCTCATTCCCCGCTTCTTTTCCCCCTCTAAAATACGCCTGTGGTGCGCCCCATGTGGCACCCCGACCTGTTGTCTCACCCTGGCCCCCAAGATCGTTTTGGTCGTCACATTGTGATCCCCGACGTCGTCGAATGTCGCCCGCCTATCCTTCCCCCCGTTCTCGTCTGGTAATCTCATCTTATTATCCCATCGATGTTTGAGGCTGGCTACCGCCACTTCGCTCCACAACCGTCCCGCCACCCCTGCCGTGTGCGATCCCGGCCTCACTGTCTTTCGATATTGCTCGCACACCCATTCGTGCGCGCTCTTACACATGTGTCCGTACGTCCGCCGGTCCACTATCTCCTTCTCCTCTGTGTTCTCCGCCGCCTCCCTTCGTACCGTGTACATGCATGGCCGCGTCCGCACCGCGTCCCGCACCACTTTCGAGGCGTCCTCCGTGTCGTTATCCCCGAGGTGTGCTGTCGCCACCGCGTCGGCGTATGCGTTGCAGGCTATTCCCACGTGTGCTGGCACCCACATGAAGACCACCCCCTCTAGCTTCGATCTATAGTATGCAATCGCCTCCAGGAGACCTCCTCTCTCCCAGTCCCTCAGACCTTCTGGCATCCCTTTGCGGTGCGCGTTCTCAATTTGCTGCAGCGCGGGTTTGCAGTCGCATAGCACTAAGCACCGCCGCGATTGCGCATCGCTCGCTCTCGCCATTTTGCGTAAGTATGCGAGTATCGCGTACATCTCCGCGTCTATCGGCTCCCACATGTTCGGGAGCTTTCCTCCCCACATTCCCGCCCCAAACGCTGTCCGTATCTCCCCTTCCTCACAGGGTCCGATTCCGTTGGGATCCTTTACCTGTGCGTCTCCCGGGACGCTCTTTCCGAATCGTGTCGGTCCTTCGAACACGCCGTACGCCACCCTAGGGTTCGGCACGTACTTTCCATCCTCCGCCATTTTGTCCTCATGGTCCTTTCCTCCGTCCGTCGCCGCAAAGTGTGTGAACTGGTGTGAGACGTGCAGCGCGAGGCATGTCTGCGCTACTTTCACGTTCAGGGCTCGTCCCTTCCCCGACCGCAGCGGCTCACTGTCTTTTCCCATCTTAATTCGCTTCCCGTTGCCGTCCGTCAGCTCTCCCCCCGTCTCAAATTCGTCGTATCGGAGCAAGAAGCGCGTTAGGGGGTCCTCCTGTAGCTCCCCTACTCTGATCGCGCTCGCCCCGTGTCCGTGCCCCACAAACAGCTCGTAGTCTTCTTTCTGCCAGTTTATGTGTCTCTGGGGCGCCCCCTCTGGGAACAACGTCTCATCCTCCCCGAGGCTCCCCTCCTGTCGCTCCCTATCCTGTCTCTCCATCATCTTTCTCACCGCGTCCTTCGTGATCTTATTTTGCTCAGGTATCTCCTCCTCCCATGTCGCGTTCGTATCGAGGCCCGGGGTCCCCTCCAGCTTTATCACTCGATTGTCCCCGTCCTCTCTCGACCCCAGTTGCGTGCCGCTGTCTTGCGCCGGTTTCTTCCCTCCGAGGTAGAGCGTCCTGGCCTTCCCCTCCACTCGGATGTCCGTCCTGGTTCGCCCTTCTTCGAACGTGTGTTCTGTCATGTTGGGTGCGCTTGTGCACACCCCGTTTACCTCCCTGCTGTATTCAATGAATCGATCGAGCACGTCGCTCCACGACGGAGCATTACTCTTTCCATCGCACGTCTCTAGTGCTCTGTCCGCTTGCGCTGCCTCCGGCCCCGATCTACCTAGTCTTCTGCGGTGTTCTAGCCACTCTCGGAAGGACGCCGCTTGCCGTCTCACGCCTTGCGCGTGCATTAGCTCCCGCTCCCATGTATGTATGTATGTAGTAAGGTGAAGAACAGTCAGGCTCGGACCATGTGTGGGGCATCTTATCGTGCCACACCCAGCTGTCGCTCTGCTCGCCTTCCCATTCGCAGAGGTACTCCCATCCGTGTTCGTCGTCCTCAAACCTTGGCCTCGGAAAAAGAATTTCCCATTCTGAATTCTTTTTCTCGCGATGTCCACGCCACCGCGCCGCCGCTCGCGCCGCCTCGCCACCGCCGCCGCCGCCGCGCCCTCGGCAGACACGCCGCCGCCCGCCCGCCTGCTCGACCTCCCCACCGACCTCCTCGTGCGCGTCGTCTCTCGCTGCGACCCCGTCCACATCGCTTGCGTCGCGGCCGTCTCCCTCCTCTTTCACGCCTCGCTTGCGGTGGAGGGCATCCGCTTGTGGGCGCAAGAGCGCGGCTTCGAGCTGCCGGCGCAGCCAGAGGGCGAGGTCTGCGCCGTGCGGTGGCTGTGCTTGTCTGCGCTGCTGTACGAGTCCAACCCGCCGGCGAGGGTGGCGGCAGGCGGTCGGCACAGCCTTTTTATCGTTGGCGAGGGGCGGCTATCGTCGTGCGGCTCAGCGCCGTCCTTCCTTCCAGCGCTGCTCGGCCACGGCGAGGGCGTGACGCGACTCAACACGCCGACGCGCCTCCCGTCGGCGCTGGATGGCGAGCGCGCCGTGAGCGTGGCAGCTGGAGGATACCACAGCCTCGCCCTCACCGCCGGCGGTGCTGTTTGGAGCTGGGGCGGTGGAGGGGAGGGCAAGCTGGGCCACGGCGACCATGAGGATCAGTGGCAGCCGAAGAAGGTCGAGGCATTTGATGGCCAGCGCGTCGTCGCCGTGGCGGCTGGAGAGTACCACAGCCTTGCCCTCACCGCCGACGGAGCCGTCTGGAGCTGGGGCGACGGAGACGAAGGCCAGCTGGGCCACGGCGACGAGCAAACCCAGCTGCTGCCCAAGAAGATCGAGGCCTTTGCTGGCCAGCGCGTCGTCGCTGTGTCGGCTGCACTCTCGCACAGCCTCGCCCTCACTGCCGACGGCAGTGTCTGGAGCTGGGGCCGTGGAGTCTGTTTGGGCCACGGCAACCAGCAGAGCCAGCTGCTGCCCAAGAAGGTCGAGGCCTTTGCTGCGCAGCGCGTCGTCGCCGTGTCGGCTGCAGGCGAGCACAGCCTCGCCCTCACCGCCAACGGCAGTGTCTGGAACTGGGGCTATGGAGGCTTTGGCCGGTTGGGCCACGGCGACCAGCAGAGGCAGCTGCTGCCGAAGAAGGTCGAGGCCTTGGCTGGGCAGCGCGTCGTCGCTGTATCAGCTGGCTACAGTACCAGCCTTGCCGTCACCGCCGACGGCGCTGTCTGGAGCTGGGGCTATGGAGGCTGTGGCCAGCTGGGCCACGGCGACGTGCAGAGGCAGCTGCTGCCCAAGAAGATCGAGGCCTTTGCTGGCCAGCGCGTCGTCACTACGTCGGCGGGAGGCGACCACAGCCTCGCCCTCACCGCCGACGGCGCCGTCTTTGCCTGGGGCAAGGGCGAATATGGCCGCCTAGGCCACGGAGAGGACGAGTCGAACCAGCTGCTGCCCAAGAAGGTTGAGGTGTGGGCGCAGGGGATGGAGAGTGCTTGAGTGCGGGCGTTTTATTTTTTCAATGTATATGGCGGACTCTGTGGCCGCCATCACGGGCCTCGACCCCGCCCAGGCGGCCTCTTACCTCGAGATGGCTGGCGGCGACGTCGAGATGATCTCTAGGCGCCTTTGGCGCGAAGTCAGAATCTCCACCTCTCCTGTCGCGCAAGATCTCAAGCGACGAGCGAGACCCGAGACCCTGCACGCACCAACTCGAGATATCTCAGACTCCTCTGTCCTCTCGAGCATCTACTACACCGGAGAAGATTTGCCTCCACCAGTTCTTCAATCTACTGCTGCTCTTGGCAGGAGATTTGCCACTTAAGAGATCTCTAAAAGGCATCTACGATCTACAGTCCAAGGATCTTCCGATGTAGCGCAGAGATTTCCATGTGTATGAAATCGGACGCCCTCCGCCTCCACAGTAAACACCTGACAGCTCGCAGTCACTGCACACTGGGGCCCTGCGGTCACGTGGCTTCGTCCTCAGCAGTATCAAGACTGCTCTATTCACGCCCTTTTCGGTTTGAAGCCACTTGGTGGGGATGCTTGTTTACACCCAACCGACGAGTCGCTGGGCCCTCTGTTTTCGCTCTGACCTGAGCCGGAGCCAGCACGCGGCAGGACAAGGGGCTTTACTGAACCCGATGTTGATGGTCCGGTTCTAACAGGGCTTGACACCTGGGGCGAGCGGTCGTCGCAACTTCCTGGGCTTGAGTGCAAACGCCTCTCGCTGTGCGTATGGGCAAATTTGCGCGCAACGGGCTGGTGAAGCGTCGAAATGGGCCACTTCGATCATGAACCGCTCGCGCACATGGAGGTACAAGTCCTCGTCCGTTTGATCGATGCAGCCGCCAAAGGGCACTCCTTGAGCTAGTCCTTGCGTAAATTTATCGAACAACGTTTTCGTCACGTTCGTCGGCCGCGAATTCAAAAACTCGACAGGCAAGCAAGGCGTGCCGAACTTGAGGTGGAAGAGGCAAACCGAGAGGGGGTAGGCGTCGGAGAGGCCGACGAAAGCGAAGCCACGGAGGCGCGAGAGTGCGAGGGTGAGGTTGGGCCTCGGGGGATGACAGAGACCGAAGCGACTTGGCACTGTGCAGTGCAGGCCATGCTCACCCCCCTGCAGCTGAAGTGTCATGCCCGCCTTGGCACGTCGTGCGTAGCTGGAGCACTGCGCGTGCTCGACGTCGACGTCGGAGATACTGGCATCGTCGGAGACACCAACATACGCCGGCTGCTGGATCGGCTCCCGCCCTCTGTGAGCCTCCGACCTGTGCGAGACAACGAGTGGCGCGGCTTCTCTCGCACAGCAGCCGCCCTGCGGTGGTCAGAGGACTGGTACGTGGACCGCATCTCGGCCTGAAGAGGAGGAAAACGCTTCTCTGAGCGAGGTTTGGTGCTCTCAGGAGCGCTCTGCCAACGCGTGGTCGGCAGGGGCCGGCGGGGCAGGCCCGCGGCGAGCGCTTCGCCTGCGGCGCGCGTCTCTGGCCACCAGGGAGGGTCTGGAGGGCGATTTTTGGGTCGATTTTTGGGAAGTGGTGCCAATCGAGAGATCTCGCCGAGCCCTTTTCGGCGGTGTGCTTGCGAGCTTTTTTTTCGCACGGGAAGCATTTTTAGTAGTCGGAAACGTGAATTAGTCGACTAGGCTTGGTGCACCAATACCTCTTGAGGTAGATCTCAACGACAGACCCGCTGGAGTGCCGGCACCCTACTCGTGCATATATGCCGCGCAGCAAGCCCGCTCCGGTTAAACGCCAGCGCGTCGAGCCGAGCGGCGACGCGGCGCTCTTTGCCGCGGCGCAGCGCGTGGTCGAGCAGCTCGAGGCGGAGGAGGTGGAGGCGTGGACGGCGTGCGCCGAGACCGCCTCGCGCCACGTCGACTTTGGCGCGGTCCCTGCCGCGGCGTTCGGGCTCGCCAAGGCGGTCGTGCCGGCGGAGGACCACGAGATCTTTGTGAGGCTGCACGACACAATCGTGGAGCGGCACCGCAAGACGATGGCCGGGTGGGGGGGCGTCGACGACAGCTCGGGGCGGCAGCGGTGCTACGGTTACTTTCGGAACCCCGCCGCCGAGGCGCTGCACGCTCGCTCGCACAGCATGCGCGAGCTCGCCGGCGGCCGTGCAGCGGAGGACCGCGAGGCCAACCGGCGCGCCTCCTCCCTGCTCGAGCCGGACGACCTGCCCGAGGGGCTCGACGCGGCGCTCGACCGGCTCTGCGCGTGCCTCGCGCCTCAGATCGCGGCCGCGTCGCGGTCCGCGCTGTCGCCGGCGCGGCTGGTTGCGGCGCAGCCGAACTTGCACAACGGGCGGCGCTACCTGCGGCCGCACCTCGATGAGCCGCTGCACGACGGCTTTGGCGTCGTCATCGTCACCGTGGCGGTGCTGCTTCCTAGACACTTCCTAGACACTTCCTAGACACTTCCTAGGCGTCGTCATCGTCACCGTGGCGGTGCGAGGGTCCGCGACGGTGCTGCTTCAGACCGACGGCGCCGCGCGGCAGCGGCTGTGCTTTCGGCTCGAGAGCGGCGGCCGCGAGGCGTACGCGCTGTCGGGCGCGGCGCGCGACGCGTGCTTGCACGGCGTGCTGGCGGACGAGGGCGGCGAGCCACGTTGCTCGCTCAACTTGCGGTTCGGGCTGCACAGCCCCGGCATGGAGGGCGAGTTCCCGGCGGGGCGGGTCGGGTACGGCGGCGCGGGAGAGGCGCTAGGAGAGGCGAAGTAGGGCCCCCGCGGCGCCCGCGCACGTGCGAGGCTAAAGAACCCACCTTTGAGGGCGCAAAAGGCTGCTCAATCCGGGATCGGCTGGCTTGGCCCGTCATTCTTACGGGGTGTGGACCCTGAGTTGACCAGGGCGGGTTGTGCGCTGGGCCCTCCTGCTCGGCTCCAGCCAGTAGACAAGTCTTGTCATCAACAGAGTAGATGGATCTGACCTCGGGGCCGATGTGACCAAGCGCTGGTAGCGTGGTTTTACCTCACACCCATGGTCTCACAGTGTGCCGGCAGTCGCCGAGCAGTGTCGCTCACACAAGCCGCAGCACAAGTGACTGAGGGCCAGTGAGGGCGAGCCCATCGCTGTGACAGCTGTGGCAGCCGCACAGTGGGCTGTGTCAGCTGTGCAGAGTGTGTGAGCAGCAGAGGAGCTGCTCTCCAGGCTTCTGTCGCAAAGAGCTGCATGCCACCGAAAGCGCTGTCGAGGTTCGCCGAGCGCGGCGAAATCGGGGGACACCGTCACCGACGAGCGCGATGGAGTATTCACTCCGGACAAAGACGGCGACACGCACACGAGCTGCGGCCGTGTCGCCGTCATAGCGGCGAGGCGCGGGACCGTCTGTGGCGAGGTGGGTCGCGTCCCCCGATTTCCTGAACTCACGGTCCGCTCCCTCTACGTAGCTGCGGTTACGGTGATAAGATACACACATTCACAGACACCTTTTGTTATCGGCGAGGTGTGTCAGCTTTCACACCGTCCCTGCGTCTCGCCCGACGCCCCCCTCAACAAGCGTCCCACACAGCTTTTATCGTTCTATGTGCTGCTGCTGGAGCCAGCGTGATACAACAACTCCTGTGCGCCCATGGGCCGACGCGCCGCCACTGCTCCTCGTGTCCCGCCATGCGTCCCGCGCTCCCCCTTCCGCGCAAATCACCTGCAAATCACGCCCTCGATCAATCTCACCGCCCCGGCGCCCACGCCTCGACCAGCTTGGGCAGCAGCTGGTTCGATAGGTCCTCTCCGTGGCCGAGGCCGCCGTGGCCGCCCGTGCCCCACGTAAACACGGCGCCGCCAGCGCGCAGCGGTGAGGGCGAGGCTGTGGTTGGCTCCAGCCGAGACAGCGACGACGCGCTGGCCAGCCATCAGTTCGTGAGTTCTGTGTCCCCGTCCCTGTGCTCCACCTTCTTCTTGAGCACTTGAGCACTGGATAGGGTCGGTTCCGCATGGTACGGGACCCCTCGATCGTCTCGCCCTCCCTCACTGGTGTGTTCATTGGGGGGGGTCATAACAAACACGGTACAGGATCGAGGTGCACGCTGCCGAGGCAGTATCGTCCCCCCTCTCCCCGACGGCGATGGCGGTGTGACCGATCGAGCTACAAGAGGAGCTTGTTCAGCAGGATCCGGGATAGTCTGATGCACTACCTCACTGGGCCTGAGATCACCGAGACAACACCCGTCACCGTCTCGGATTCATGTGGGATCGAACCACTCCGGGATGGGCTTCTTCTCCCGTGTCAGTCCCTGAGAACCCCATTATGTAGCGCCACCTCGTGAGCTGTCCTGTGAGCTGCGTGCTGTGTGTCCAGCAGTCCGGACCCGGTGCTAAGGCCGGTGACAGTGTGCCTCGTGTCGGCTCCCGAGCCAATCGTGTGCAGCGTGTGTGCGTGTGGGCCCGTCCTCCATGCTTGGAGGTGTGTAAGACTGACTGACTGACTGACCTGGGGGGGGGGGGGGGGAGCGGGGCCGGGGGGGTCGGACTAACAACGAACCAAAAACGGTCTGGAACTTGACCAACCAAAGCCTCCTTGACACGTTGCCAAGACGGAGGAAGGACGCACGAGTTCCAGCTAGCGAATCAGGCAACATGAGCGGCTACACCTCGAGCTTCGTGGCGTCGGTGGGTTCGGGCAGATCCTCAAGCAGCAGCGCAAACACCCGCCGAAATCGACCACAGCGGTGCTCCGCCTGCGGCAACCTCGGCCACAAGAGCCGAACCTGCCCCGGCGCGGCCCGGAGGCTAACGCCATCGGCCGTACAGGAAGGGGTGCTGCAGCAGCCTTCTCAGGCTTCGGAGGAGGCGGCGCTCCTGCTAGCGCTTGCCGCCGCGCCCGTGCTGCTGCCCGCCGCAGCCGACTCCGCAGCGCTCCCCGCCTGCAGCAAGCGGGCTCTCGCAGAAGCTGGCACAGCGGCCAAGGCGATGCGTTGGTCTGTCGAGGCTTCGCCGCGGAGCTCGTCGGAGGAGGAAACGCCGCCTGCGTCGCCGCCTCGATTCGCCCCGCCGCCCGCCAGCACAAAAACGCCGCCTCCTACCACCGTGTTTATTGCCCACGAGCAAGCAATCGCGGTCCCGTCCGCCTTCGCGTTCGCATACAGCATCTGAGAGAGCCACTCATTCTCCGGTGCAGCTCAACGCGCGTGCGTGTGTGGGATGGGACAGCAACCGCATGCGGAGCACCTGCACTGTTGAATGGCGGGGAGCGTGTGGTGCTTATGGAGTGCGCGACTAGGGGCTGCAAGGACGAGCCCAGCCAATGCGCAGGCATACGACTCTATCTTGACTGTATATTTAATATCATGTCTTTCTTGTGTTTGATATCGGGATGCCATGACCCCACGCCCAGTGCGAGTTCCTCCTTCTTCCCCACGCCAGTGGCGGGCCGCACATCCGCCCACGCACCGTGCGGGAGAACGACGTTTGGGGTTGCTGGCCGACGGAGAACACACGGTACACGCCGACGCGCCGCGACACGGCGTGGGGGTACTCTAGCTTGCCGTATACCATCTTCGCACTTCGGTGCGATGGCCAGCAAAAGATTCGTCATCTACGCATAAACATCTATTGGAGAGCACGGCAAGACAAAGCATGCGGGAAACGTCACACAATCACTCTACCGACTAATCGAATGTCCTAGCTAGGTACAACCTGGCTAACGCTCAGCGCCCGCCTGCAGAAGATGGCGGTGCAGGCCGCTGCCCGGTCTCAGGCCTGTGACGGCGCCATTGAGCTTGCCCGGCACCTGTGGCCTGCTACTGCGCGCGCGTTGCGAGCTGCGACTCGACACTTGCGCACTGTTGCCCGCGAACTTTGCTTTTAGCGCAGAGACGCCGCCTGCCGCCGAGTCTGGAGCCGACATCGTCGAACGGCCGAAAGAGGAGGACCGGGGCACTGGCTTGAGCGCCGCGACGGCACCCACACCAGCGGATGCGCCTGCTGACACCCTCGACTGCCACCGACCGGCCGACGACCACGACGCCCGCGTCGGGATCTGTTCCGGCGTGAGCGGCGACGCGCCGGCCTCAGCAAAGCTGGCGCGCAGCGCGGCGACACTCGGGCGGGGCGCGTCGTCCTCGCCCTCCGCCATAGCCGCAATAGCCGCCTCAGCCGCCTCGTCATCCGCGTCGTCCGCCACGACGGCCTCGGCCGCTGCGAAAGCTTCCGCCGCCACCTTCTCCACCGCCGCCGCCACCTTCTCGGCCGCCGCCGTCCTCTCCACCTCTGCTGCCTGCGCAGCTGCTTTCTCCGCCGCCACCTTCTCCGCCGCCGCTCTCTCCACCTCTGCTGCATCCGCAGCTGCCTTCTCCGCCGCCACCTTCTCCACCGCCGCCCTCTCCGCCGCCGCCTTCTCCGCCGCCGCCCTCTCCGCCGCCGCCTTCTCCGCCGCCGCCCTCTCCGCCGCCGCCTTCTCCGCCGCCGCCCTCTCCGCCGCCGCCTTCTCCGCCGCCCTCTTCTGCTTTGCGACCGTCTTGATGGCGTCAAGGCCGTTCCTCAGCGCCTTGAGATACACGAGCTGCTGCCGCTCTCGCACCATACGCTCGATCGCCGCCCTTTCCGCTGCCTCCCGCTCAGCCGCCATCTCTGCGGCCATCTCCGCCGCCGCCCGCTGTGCCTCCTTGGCGCCAGCTGACTTGGCCCGGGCCCGCCTTGCCGCGTCCACAGCCGCCGCAATCTTTGCGTCCTGCTCCGCTGCATTTGCCGCCGCCTCGGCCCCCTCGACCGCCTCGGCTTGCTCGGCGTCCTGCCTGCTGCCCCGCAGAGATTTTCTGCCCTTGGATGTCCTCCGCGCGCGCGCGGAGTCGCAGCCGCGCACCACGCGGGCGGCCCGCTCCTTGCGCGCTGGCGCTGCTGGGCTCACCGCTCGCTCCTCCTCGGCCGAGGAGCACGGGCCGAGGTCCCAAAGCCAGCTTGGGTGGCGGCGTGGGCCGCTCGGGTGGGTGCGGGGCCGGCTAAACTCGCTCAGCGACTCGCGTTTGTGCTCGACGAGCTCGACGATACCCGCGGAAGGCATGGGCGCGATGAGGAGGTCGGGCTCAAAGCGATGCGAGGCCGGGCTCGCTGAGCCGCTCGCCGTCGCGTGGGTGCTGCTAGCGCCTGCCGACATTGTATGTGTGCGTCCGTCCGTCTCTGATTTTGCGGGACTTGGTCCTTGCCGACGTGGCGGGGGAGGGAGGGCGGGTACGGGTGAGAATAGTACAAAGCTTTTGCCATATCGCTGGTCGGGCTACACACACACACACACACTACAAACACACAAGCTTCTCCCTTCCTATGTCTAGATGAGACCCAAAGCCGGACGTCATCGCTCCGCGCCGAGCAGGGGATTTACGAGGCAAGCGCGGCACCTCACGCGCCGCGCAGCTTCACAGCTCGTCCTTCTTGAGGGCAGGCGCCATGCTGTCGTAGCACGCGAAGGCGGGAGGGCACCAGCCGCGCCCGCGGAACTCCTAAGGCAAGGGGAGGGGGGCCCACGCTTCTTGAGTGCGGAGCGAAGGTGGGCTCCTCTCACGCAGCTGCTCTCGCGTCTCCACGTCCGGTGCTGTCTCCGCACACGGCATTTGGAGTGTCAGGTGTGTGCGTGCGTGTGCGTGTGTGCGTGCGTGCGCGTGCGTGCGTGCGTGCGTGCGTGCGTGCGTGCGTGTGTGTGTGTGTGTGTGTGTGTGCGTGCGTGCGTGCGTGTGTGTGTGTGTGCGTGCGTGTGTGTGTGTGTGTGTGTGTGTGTGTGTGTGTGTGTGTGTGTGTGTGTGTGTGTGTGTGTGTGTGTGTGTGTGTGTGTGTGTGTGTGAGTCCATCTCGCTCGCCTCGAGGCCGGGCGGGTAGGCTGTGAAGTCGCCGAAGTCGCGGTCGTGCCTAGGAGCGAGATCTCATTCTTCACGAGTCCAGCCTTCACCCACCCGTCGCCAGAGTCGCGCCGGGCGCGTGTAGCTCAGGCAGCGCTTGTCGGGCGGGGCCGCCTCGCGCAAGTACGGCTGCCGGTTGACGTAGCCTGGCGAGGCGCGGTACCTGGGGGGGGGGGGGGAGACCATCCGAGATCACCCCGAGATCACCCGAGATTGCCCGCGCACGGCCTGGCGAGGCGCGGCGCCTCGCATTCTGGTTCCAGACGATGAGGTTGTTGCGCTCGCCACTGGCGATGTCGTCGGCGCCGTGCCGCCGCGAGCCGAGGTGGAGAAGCGCGCGGCCTGTTGATGACTGGATTGCGATTCATGGCTCAACCGTCGAGGGAGTCGAGCTGAGGCGGACATGCGCGAGGCCTCGCTCGTGTGAGTACGAGGCGTAGAATTGGCGGTGCGAAGGCGAGCGAGAGTCGCCGCACACGGTCAGCGCGGCGCCTGCGTCATGGGACCACGAGCAGGGCTGGGGTGCGGCCCACTGCCGTGTACTCCGAGCACCGCGTGGGTGGGAGGGGCACTGAGGCGGAGGATCACGGTGGAAGACGGCCGAACACAGCGGGTCGGGTGTCGTCTCGAGTGCTCGTCGGGACACACAGCCGTCTCCGTCCTCCGCATCTGGTTTGCGGCGCCGCGGAAGTCCTTGCCGAGGCAGACGTTGACTGTGACGTCGGAGTCATCCGTGTGCATGTCGAGGCCGAGGTCCTGCCCCGCCTTGTACTTGACCATGAAGGAGTGGTGCGACGTGAACCCGCCCTCCGCCTGCTCCAGAGGGAACCCTCGGGTAAACTCGGGCGACCTCGGGAAATCAGCCTGCCCCAGCAGGGCACAGGGGCAGGCCGGTAGGGAAAGAGGCACACGGTTTGCCGCTTCATGCCGCAGCCGCTCTCGTGCGTGGCGCCACTCATGGCGTTGACTCATGCCCGACAGAGCCCAGCTGCCGGGATCGGTCTCGGATCGGTCTCGGATCGATCTCGACTACATCTCGCGGCGCGCCTGCTCGGGGTACAGAAGCGCGGCCAGGGGGTGCAGCACCGCCGCTTGCAGCCGGTCGATCGCAGGCCGCATCCCGATGGCGTTGACGATGATGCCATAATTGTTCATCGAGTTTGGCCGCTCGATGGGCAGCCCGGAGGCATAGTACCCGTCCAGCTCGTCCAGCAGCAAGTCGCAGAACGCGCACCCTCCTTCTGCGTCGAGAAAGAGCGGGAGTGAGTAGACGCCGGAGCTGTCGCCTCCGCCGGCCTCCTCTCGCAGCAGATCGAGCAGCGCGCTCGCATTGGAAGAGCGGATCGCGTGAAGCAGCGGCGGGTGCACCCACTCCGTCCAGTCCTCAAACAGATTCGCGTGGCGGCGCAGAGGCTTGTACTGCATGGCGAGGCTCGTGCGACGCGCCTCGCCGGCGCCCACAGCGAACAAGCCGACGAGAGCCCTGACCAGGGCCGCGGCCATCACCACGCCAACTATGAAGTGCTGTGATGTAGCTGTGATGTTGTTATGTTTGCTGGCAGCGCCGGGTTGTGGAGTGTCGGCACGCTCGGAGCGCAGGGTTCCGGCTCCTACCCAGATAGGGGGTCTGTCCCACGACTCGCATCAAAACGCCCTACCTACCTACCTATTGCGGGCTCCAATCGCCAGGCTCCGTGCCCCACCTACCTACCTATTCCCAGGCCGCGCAGCGAAGCGAAAAAATACCCGTTAGCCCTCTGTGAATAGGCTCCCAGCGCCCGCCGCGCGCCGGCTTGTACCGCGGTGCGCGCCGCTCGTGAGCCCGCCAGAGCATGGCCTACTGGGCTCTCGAGGCGTTGGACGGCGCAAGCGAAGCGGATTTTTTACTTTCACCCCCCCACCCCCCCCACACCACCGCCAAACAACTCTAACACTCACAAGGTGGACGAGTCGCTCGAGCGTCGGGACGAGCGGGCTTGCGCCACTGGTGGAGGATTCAGTATGTAATGTTTTTACGTGTAATGTTTTTACATTCAACAAACAGGAATCGAGGATGACCGCATGTCTGAGAGAGAGAGATTTTGTCTTCTTCATGTCTGCATCCAGGTCTGTGAATAGCGTTCTGGCCAACTCGGGGGGGGGGGGGGCGGGCTAGCTACTGCCCAAATTGATTGATTGACTGATGGGAAGGCGAAACACAGTCCGACCAACGACTGGGACACCAAAGGATATCCACCTCGAGAACCTCGAGAGAGAGGTAGGTCTGTCTGTGAATGCCCCACCCCCCTGCGCGCGGGCCTTCTAAGCCCGCGGGTAGTCCCCCCCCATCCCCAGGGCCTCCAGGGCTCCACCTCAACCTCTCACAGGCCAACAGCGCCATAGGAGGTATTTTCTTCTCAATAACAAGGCTGTGAACCAACTCGGGGGCCTGGCAAGCTATCCCTACTGCCCATTCCGAACGGCGGTGCAGCAGTGGGCGGTGCAGTAGTCGAGCAACGGTTGGCAGCATTTGCTGGCAATGCGGCTCCGCGTCACACGGATTCTCTCCTGCCCGAGCCTGTCAACTAGCGCTCGCCATTGCAGCGCAGCCGCTCTCGCGATGCGGAGCATCGAGCTGACGCTGAGCCCGGCCCACCAACTCTCGCTTGCGCTGCCAAAGGACTGGCGAGACATACCCTACGCACGAGATGACCCGCCGCTCTGGGCTGCGGCCTGGCCATCCGGCACCGCCACTGCCCTGCACCTGCTTGAGCACCCTGAGCTGATCGCCGGCAAGCGAGTCTGCGACGTGGGCTGCGGCGTCGGCACAGCGGGGATCGCTGCTGGCCTCGCCGGCGCCAGAGAGGTGATCCTCGCCGACCGTTCTCCGCTGGCGTTGGAGTGCGCAATGGCTGGCGCGGTTGCCAACGGCGTAGGCAGCCGCTGCGAGGCGCGCACGGTGGACTGGCGCTGCGCCTCCTCCGAGAGGACTCTGGCGGGCCCATTTGACGTCATCTTGGCGTGCGACGTCTTCTACTCGCTCGACGGACGCTTCGCAACCGCGGATGAGATGGGAAGCCTCCGCGACATGCTCACGCGCGCTGCGCTAGGAGACGACTTGCAATTTCACACTGGCGGTTGGTTGATGCCATTGACTGTCACTAGTCGCGCGCTCGCGCCGAGTGGCCTGCTGCTCGCGGCGTCGCCTGTCATAGCGGAGTCGGAGTCACCCACCCGTTCCGAGATCAGAGTGACCGAGATTAGGCGCTGCCCATCGAGTCGGAGTACAGGCCCTATGCCACCCGGCCGGAAGCGGAGGCGTGCCTGAGCAGACGTCACAAACCTCCCCCGGGCACCGCACTTCAGCCGTACCTCCGCACCCCACCCGGATCATGGCGAAATTGGACGCACGCACTCGACCTCACCTTTGGTCGTTGGGGCCCGGGGTGCCTCAATGAGGCACCGCCGACCTCGCCTTCGCCCACCTTCCAGGCGTGCCTGCGCTCGCTCGAGGGGAGCGGGAGCGGCGAGCTGCTGGCAGTCGAGGGCGTGCAGGAGCTGCGCGGCCCGCAGGCGGCCGGCGAAGGGCCCGAGGGCCTGGTGGACTCGCGAGCGGTGCTCGTCGCGAGTCTGAGGCGCGGTGCCTCTTGACGACTGAGGCATTTGTGTTTGAGTGTGATGTGTGTCAGAGTGTGCGGTCATGCATGGCGTCATGCTGTGCGTGTGGGCCCATCCTAACTGTTCTTCCTGATACATACCTGCGTGCGGGAGTTGGGGAGAGAAGCGGAGATGAAAGGTCTCTTAAAGAGCGCTCCCACACAAACCCGAGACGGTGACGGGATGCTGGCTGATGGTCTCAGGCCCACAGTGAGGGGTAGTGCATCAGACTATCCCGGGGATCCTGTGCTGAACAAGTTCCTCTTGTAGCTCGATCGGTCACACCGCCATCGCCGTCGGGGAGAGGGGGGACGACACTGCTTCGGCAGCGTGCACCTCGATCCTGTACCGTGTTTGTTATGACCCCCCCAATGAACACACCAGTGAGAACAAACAAAATCTCTCTCTCCCAGTGAGGGAGGGCGAGACGATCGAGGGGTCCCGTACCATGCGGAATCGACCCTATCCAGTGCTCAAGTGCTGTCTGTGCGAGTCTCGCTCAATCAACCCGCTTATAGCAAAGAAGGGGCAAATCCGTGCACTGACGGTCGGCCGTCAGAAACCACGCCTGCGTGGATCGCGTCACACCAATCTTCGCTACCCAACGCGGCCAAAGGATATCAACCTTTGATTGATTGATGGGAAGGCGAAACACAGTCCGACCAACGACTGGGACACCAACGCGGTATGGGTGGACGTATCAACCTCGAGAACCTCGAGAAACACTTCTCTCTCTCTCTCTCTCTCTCTCTCCACGGTGTGTTCACGCCTGGACCGGCGCCCGGCTGCTCTCGCAAACACCAAACACTCGGAAGAGGAGCGTCGGGCGCAGGACAAAGCCTTCAGGCCTAGACAGGGCCGTGAGAGCCGCGAGCCAATCTCATGGCACCCACCGCGTTCCAGCTCCGCCAGGCCTCCGCCGGC
>NW_005197877.1:491416-498916 GCF_000372725.1 Emiliania huxleyi CCMP1516 | reverse complement strand
ACCTCGGCTGCATCTCGGCTGCTGCTCGGCTGCACCTCGGCTGCAGCTCCGCTGCATCTCGGCTGTAGCTCGGCTGCATCTCGGCTGTAGCTCGGCTGCATCTCGGCTGCATCTCGGCTGTAGCTCGGCTGCATCTCGGCTGTAGCTCGGCTGCATCTCGGCTGCATCTCGGCTGTAGCTCGGCTGCATCTCGGCTGTAGCTCGGCTGCACCTCGGCTGCAGCTTGGCTATCTCTCGGCTGTGTTTCGGCTATGCTCGGCTACAGCTCGGCTATCTCCCGGCGATCTCCCGGCGATCTCCCGGCGATCTCCCTCTCCCTCGGGCCGCAGGCGGCGCAGCTCTCGCGTCGCGTGCTAGTCTTCCACCGCGGATCAGGCACCTCATTCTTCTAAGTATTGTGATTATGCTCACCATTATGATTCTCATTACTGTGTGTTATCTTGCTCGCCTTCCACCGCGGATCAGGCACGCCCACTCCTAGGAGTGCGCGCAGTGTCGGTCGCGGTTGAGATGACTGTGACTGCGGCTCTGCGCGAGCTCTAGGCGTCGAGCAGCGTGTAATCTCGTGTAATCTCGTGTGATCTCGTGTGATCTCGTGTAATCTCTAGGGATCGAGCAGCGCGCGGAGTGGTTCCTCGAGGAGAAACTCGACATGGCGATAGACACCCTCTTCACGGACCCGGCCCGCCGCTGCTACTCCGCCCTCTGCCGCGCCGTCGCCTCGCGAGCCACCGGCATGGAGCGAGGCGCGCACACACGCTCCACACTCTCTCTACCTCGCCCCGACCTCCCCCCCTACCTCCCCCCGTCCTGAGCCACTGGCTCAGGCTCGCGCGGCTGTCCGCACGCCACACCTTGTCTTGACTGCTCAGCCTGCGCAGCACACGCACTCGGCGTAGGCTCGCGCGCCTCTGCGCACGAGATTACACGAGATTCACGAGATTACACGAGATTCACGAGATTACACTCGGCGTAGGCTCGCGCGCCTCTGCGCACGAGATTACACGAGATTACACGAGATTCACGAGATTACACGAGATTACACGAGATTACACGAGATTCACGAGATTACACGAGATTACACGAGATTACACTCGGCGTAGGCTCGCGCGCCTCTGCGCACGAAGCCGACGCTGCAGAGGTGCTGCGCGGCGCCGGCATCGACACGCAGAGGATCAACCTCGGCCGGCTGATCCCGTCGTTTTGCCTGCTGCTGCGCCGCTTCTTCCTGCGCCGCTACCGCACCACCCACGGGGCCGAACCCAGGCTGGATTCGACCACTGCGGAGGTGCGGTACTAGGCGGCTGACCGTGCAGGAGCCGACCTTCCACGAGGTCGCCGTCTTCTACTCGGAGCTTGGCGGCGTGGGAGGCGACGAGGAGGGGAGGGAGGGGGTGCAGGCGCGCCACGTTCTGAGAGGACAGTTTGGGAAGACAGTTCACTCGCCGGGAGGGGGGGGGGGGGGCACTCATGTGCGCGCATCAGGTCATCATAGCCGATGCGTAATCATGCATGAGCAGGTGCGCCTCAAGTCCTTCCGCGACATTCCGATCGCCGACGTCGAGGTACACCTTATGAGTAGTAGTAGTAGTTGTTGTTGTCAGTCTGCTCGCCATTACACAGCAGCGAGTATGCAATCGTGACTAGGTCGTCTTCCCTGGGCTGCGCGCCACCCGCATCAAGTCGGCCGACCAAGTCAAGATCGTCATGCTCCTCCTCGCCGGCATCGCGACGGCGCTCTACGGCTACTACTTCTCGGAACCTTCTAGGAACCTTCTAGGAACCTTCTAGGCATCGCGACGGCGCTCTACGGCTACTACTTCGCGCACGGCACCGACTGGACCGCCCGGGCGACGCTCATTGGACCCTTCTAGGAACCTTCTAGGACCCTTCTAGGCACCGACTGGACCGTCCGGGCGACGCTCATCGGCTTGCTCGCGCTGCGAGCGTTCCAGACGTGGCGGTACGTGGTGGGCGCAAAGGCGACGGCGGAGGGCCTTCCATCGAAGGGGTCATCGGTCGTCCATCGTGAGCGGTGACTTGGTGCGCACAGGCGACGATGGAGGACTTCATCCGGACGACGCTGTACCACCGCTCGCAGGACTCGCAGAAGGGGGTGCCTGCTGCACGCACCACACCCACAGCCCCTGCACCCACACTGGATTCGATACCTTGGAGGTATGGGACTAGGTGCTGCTCCACGTGCTCAACTCGATCGAGGAGCACGAGCACCGCGAGGCGCTCCTCGTCTACCTGCTCATGCTGGCCCAGTCGGGCCCGGACGGCTCTGTGGTCGGCTCGAGTGCGGGGGGCGACAGCCCGCCGCCGCTGCCGATGAGCGCCGCCGAGGCCGAGGTGCTCTGCAGCGCCTTTCTCGAGGCCGAGTTCGGCGTTGCCGTGCAGCTGGACACGCACGCGGCGCTGGCGCGCCTCCTCGACTTGGGCCTGGTCAGGCGGGGCGGCGGCGCGGCCTCCACCGAGACGCGGCCCGCCGACTCGGTCTACGAGGCGGTCGAGGTCGGCCCGGCGACCGCGCGGCTGAGGGAGGCGTGGAGAGGGCTGCAGCCAGCCACCGCGGCGCGAACCGGCCGCGACGATGGCAGAGGCGCGCGGCTGCTCTCCACGCTGGCCATGTTCACCTCGCGACAGGCTGACGCCGGACGCGACGACTCGCCGCGCGATGGGTACAGCCTTTGAGGCCGCGGCGAGAGGGAGGGCGGTGGAGGGGTAGTGGCGCGAGCGCGGAGAGCCGCGCGCCGGCGGGGACGGAGGCTCGGGTATGCGAGAGTAGCGCGCTTATGTGGGATGGGGTAGATGACGAGAGAGTGCGGTGGCCTGCGGACCCGGCAGTGTGTGGTGAGCTGCGTTCGCTTCGAATCATCTCGTTCTCGAGACCCGCACACTCTTATTATACATTGGCAAGACCGTTCCCGTTCGGACCTGATATGACACTCACAACCGCAAACGGTAGAGCAGTGCGCGCCTTGCACCGTGAACGAGCGCCCCATACGTAATGCGCAAACCGCTTTGCGGCCCCAAGCCCATACGTGTCCGTCTCTTTCACATGACAGTGCTCTCAGAGCTCTCGGAGAAAGAAGTACTCACATTGCCGCTGGAGAACGACATGCCAGTATCCTCAAGCCGGCTCATCTTCCGCGCCATAGCTGCAAACCCATCCCCTATCCGCAGCGGCGAGAACGGTTGATCCTCATCCGCCGCCCTGCCA
The DNA here is from genome assembly GCF_000372725.1 of Emiliania huxleyi CCMP1516. NCBI lineage: Eukaryota > Haptophyta > Isochrysidales > Noelaerhabdaceae > Emiliania > Emiliania huxleyi. The sequence continues at coordinate 495,690 of NW_005197877.1, read as the reverse complement.
CCAGACGCGGCCGCTTGCAACGCCCTCTTTGTGGCGGGCGAATCGACATGCAGCCGCGCCGTGTCCTCCTGGGTTCGGCGCGCCAGCGGATCCCCCGTCGACGTCGAGGCACAGTGAGGGCATGCGAGACCGACCGGGATGAAGGCATCGGCTGCACAGCTCGGCTCGCTAGCGTCTTGCCGCCGAACATAGTCAGCGTGGCAAAAGGCACATATGTACGCGTTGCAGCAGGAGGTCTCGAACACCTCCCGGAAATGCAGCATGCAGAGAGGGCAAAAGAATTTGTAGATTGCCGCCGCAGCTCCTGTAGGGGTCTCTGCCAGCCCTACGTCTGACCGATCTCGGCTCGGCGGCCGTGCAACCTCCACAAGCAAGCGTCGCCGCTCCTCCAGATTTGCCTCGTGCGTCCCTTTTTGAGTCGGAAAGCTATTTTCTTTTGGGTCCTGTGGGCACCCTAACTAGCCTCCGGGCGCCGCACTCGAGTGGGCGGGTCACATCTATGTGGGCCCAGTGTGCGCACTAGGCGCATATGCTAAACTCTTTGGGGGACTAGTCACTGCAAAATGCTCTCCTTGGCTCCCAGCTGAGCTGGAAGAATTCTTTCTGCCCGAAAAACACGGCCTGGGTTCCGGCTCCTACCCAGATAGGGGGTCTGATCCCCACGGTTAGACCCTATGCAATAGGTAGGTAGGTCCGGTTTTGACCGCCCCAGAGGGCCCCGCAATAGGTAGGTAGGTGGTGGTGTGTGTTTGGAAGGGGGGGGGGGGGGGGGACGGTTCGCTCGCGCGGGAGACGGCGCGATTTAGCCGCGAAAAGGGGCGTCAAACGCCTGGGGGGGGCCGGAAGGGCATGCTCTGGCGGGCTCGCGAGCGGCGCGCACCGCGGTACAAGCCGGCGCGCGGCGGGCGCTGGGAGCCTATTCACAGAGGGCTCAAAGGGTATTTTTCGCTTCGCTGCGCGGCCCCGCAATAGGTAGGTAGGTAGGGCTTTACTATCGGTTTTTTTGGTGCGAACAATGCACAGACCCCCGATCTGGGTAGGAGCCGGAACCCTGCGCCTTGCACACGCTCGCGGCAATGCGAGTGCGGCTGCGATCAGCATGCTGCCTGATCGTATTGGCTGCTAAAGCGCGGCCCACCGCTGCGCTGCGCCACTTCCGCTGCGTGCCGTACGGCGAGCGAGCGCCGGCCGGCGGCGCGACTATCACCTGCGACGGTCGGGTGCCGGGCGCCACCCTTGAGCTGACGCACTGGACAGACAACGAGACGCCGGATGACCTGTACGCCGACACCTCAACCGAGTGCGCACTACGCCTCGCCCGGATCAGGCGCGTGGGTGGGACCGCTTACGCCGATCACGACGACGCGCTCGTCATCAACAATCACTTCGATACCGACGGCGTCCTGAGCGCCTACGCCTGCTTGCACCCGGAGGCGGCCCTGCGGCACGCCAGCCTGCTCGCCGATGGAGCGGCTGCCGGCGACTTTGGTGAGTGGTCCTCCGATGCGGGCGTTCGGCTCGATGCGGCGATCGAGGCCATCGGCGGCGCGCACGGGGGCGATCCCGCCGCTTACGACGCGGCACTCGCCGCGCTGCCTGCGCTGCTCGCCTCGCTCGAGGCTGACAGTGCCGACGCTGCCGACGAGGAGGCTCCGTGGCGGGACGGGTGGGGGGCGGCGCTGGCGGGCTGGCAGGCGCTGGCGAGCGGCGACGCGTCCCTCTCTCGCGCCGGCGCAATCGCGGTGCTGCGCGAGCCCTCTCCCAAGGAGGAGGCGGAGTCGAGCGAGCCGCTGCCGGGAGCGGGAAAGCGGTCTCCCGGCGAGTGCCCGAGGCTGCCGGCCGTGGCGCTCCGCCGCGGCCTCCCCCCGCTCCTCCTAGATAATATTCCCGGACCCTTCCCGGACCCTTCCCGCAGGCGCTCCACCGCGGCCTCACCCAGCTTCTCGGCGCGCCGAGCAACGGCACACACGGCTGCTCCTCCTCCCAGACCGCCCCGGGACCTTTCCCGGACCCTTCCTGCAGGCGCGCCTTTTGGCATCCGGCGCGTGCTGCGCGCCACGGACGGCGGCGCGCGCGGCTGGCGTTACGAGTACGAGACGCCTGGGCACGGCTGGGTGAAGCGGCTGGTGACGCGTGAGCCGGTGGCGGCGCCCGAGGGCGGCGCGCTGGCCGAGTCTCTCACGGCGCTCGGTGGCGTCGGCACGTGGCGCAAGGGCGGCGGCGGCGGCCTGATCTCGCTCTGCGCGAGCGATGGGTGGGTCGACGCGCCGCCCGATGCCGTGTGCGAGGCGCTGCTTGCGTGCGACGAGGCGGCGCAGGAGTACGTCGTCAGGCCTGGCTCTTGCCCGGCCCAGTGTGGCGCCGTAGAGTCGTGGGTGGAGTCCTAACTCGATCTCGGTTTGCGGTTGCTGTCTGGACATTTTTCATATTCGCAAAGAAAACAAGAAAGCGGCGGAAAGCGGGAAAAGAGAAAGAAATGTTAAAATACAAGCCTCTCTCACAGCACACTGGCACGACAAGGGCGCGGACTGGCGCGGACTGGCACACACCTGCTGCGAGGTGTCTCTTTTGGCAATGTCCACCCCGCCGCGCCGCCGCTCCACCGCCGCTCCCTCGCTAGACATGCCGCCGCCCAGCCTCCTCGACCTCCCCACGGAGCTCCTCGTACGCGCCCTCTCTCGCTGCGACCCCGCCGACATCGCTCGCGTCGCGGCCGTCTCGCTCCTCTTCCACGCCTCGCTAGCGGTGGAGGGCATCCGCTTGTGGGCGCAAGAGCGCGGCTTCGAGCTGCCGGCGCAGCCAGAGGACGAGGGCTGCGCCGTGCGGTGGCTGTGCTATTCGGCGCACGGCGCTGCTGTGTGAGGCTAACCCGCCGGCGAGGGCGGCGGCAGGCGAACTGCACAAGGTGCGGGTGAAAAACCAGTTTTTTTTGTTTGTCGGCCCTCCAGCACCGCGCACGCCGCAGCCCGCACCGGACACCTCGAGCCGGAGAAGGGGTTGATTGAAGGGGTGAAGTGACGGTATTGAAATCACCTCGAGACCTCGAGAATGACACGCCGGAAGGCTCCATCAAATTCCCAATCAACCCGGTCGAAGCTAGGGCACGAAAACAACCTCATCAAGATGGCGAGCGGCCCTGGCCCGAGCGCGGCGCCGTCGACGATGAGGCTCGAGCAGGCGGTCGCGCTCTCCTACGAGGCGCGCTGGCTCGTCGACCTCCGGGGGCGCGTCATGCACGCGTCGCCGGCGGTTCACATGCTCATCGGAAAATCGTTCGCCGAGTGCTCCGGCCGAAACATGGCAGAGCTGCTGCTCCTGCCGGCGGCCCAGGCGGCGCAGATCGAGCAGTGCGTCGCCAACGGGACGCCGTTTGTCGACAGGGTGCGGCTCCTCGTCGGCGAGTCACCCTTTCAGGTGCTCGGCGCCCCGACCAAACGTCGGAGAAGTAGAGGCTCCTTTTCTGAGCAGCTCGGCCCTGTGTTCAGGCGGACACGCTGATCGCCGGCCGGCCCGTCTCGTCGGCGGCCGACGGCCTCGCGACCCACATGAGCATCCGCCTCGTCCGCCTCGTTCCTCGCGCCATGCTGCCTCCGACTCACCTTCTCGAGCCTTCTCTCGCGGCGCAGCTCCGAGCCATCGTCATTGCGCTCCCCGAGCCGCCGCAGCCGCCGCCGCCGCCGCTCGGCCGCGCGCGGCACGTGACCATGGAGTGGGAGGAGTGCGCGGAAGAGGCGGTCTGAGGATCAAGGAGAGGAGCACTCGAAGCACCCTGGATGCACCCTGCCGACGCCGCGCCGGCAGACGGCTGCGCCGGGTTCGCTCGTGCTCTTCATCTCGCGGCGGACAGTTTTGTCAGATACGAGTACGGAACTCTATACGGTAGTTACGGCGGAGGGTCGAGTCGAGACCATGTGAAAGGTACAAATATGATCGGTGTCTCTCTAGTCTCGACTCTGCGCTCCGGGCTTGCCCGCCCCGGTTGCCCTCAACGAGCGAGGTACGAGGCGAGGAGAGAGAGTCGAGAGCGGCAGCGGGGAAGAACTCACGCGCCCCCCCCGTGGACACCGGGGGGTACCAAGCGCGAGAGACCGGCTGTGAGCTGTCGACACTCCAGAGGCGTTGCCGGCCGCCGCAGCACCGCGCGCGGCGTCTGCGTGCGGAAGGACGCGGCGCGGAGAAGGGAGAGGAGGCGGCGGAAGAGGGGGCAAGAGCAGTGGCTGCCGACGCGGCGGCGGGTGTGGCGGCGGCGGCGCGCATGGGTATCAGGTCGTCGC
>NW_005197877.1:438825-490894 GCF_000372725.1 Emiliania huxleyi CCMP1516 | reverse complement strand
TCATCTCGGCTGATCTCGCGGACCAGATGAGCCGCTCCTCCGGGGAGAGGTTGCCCTCGGCAAGCTTCGTCTCCATCACGTACATCTTCATGTGCTCGAGCATCTTGCTCTCGCCGGGCGCCAAATCCGTGCGGCTGCGTGCCTGCGACGGGGGGTTGGCGGGGCGACGGGGGGGGGTGGCGGGGCGGGGGTGGCGGGGCGGGGGTGGCGGGGGAGACCCCGGGCCCTCTCGGCGCATCTCGGCGCATCTCGGCGCTGCTCGGCCAACGCGCGCGAGCGGCCGAGAGGGTGCTAGCAAGGCGGTTGTTTGGTGCGGTGGATGGGGCAAGGGGCTTGGGGAGGAGGAGGAGGTGTGTGTGTGTGTGTGTGTGTGTGTGTGTGTGTGTGTGTGTGTGTGTGTGTGTGTGTGTGTGTGTGTGTGTGTCGTCTCGGAGGCTGCCTGGCTGACGCCACGCTTCAGATCACCCCAGATCTCCCCTGATCTCCTCAGATCTCCCTAGATCTCCCCAGGCTGATGCGACGCTTCACATCTCCCCAGATCTCCCCGGATCTCCCCAGATCTCCCCAGAGTTCTGCCTGGCTGATGCCCCGCTTCATGGTCTCGAGAATCGTCGCCCGCACCCGCTCGCTCGCAGACCCGTCCGCCGCCGCCCTCGCCACCCCGGGCGCCGCCCCCGCCACTGACCTCGGCGTGGCCGGCGCGGAGAAGCCGGAGGGCGCGGGGGCGGGCGGGGGCGGGGAGGCGGCCGACGGTGCGGGTGCGGGTGCGGGGGCGGCAGCGGGGGCGGGGGCGGGGGCGGCAGCGGGGTTGTTGCGAGCTTCGCGGGCGAGCTCGTACAGCGGCTTGGCGGCGGCGGACTTTGCGGCGGCTGGTCTGGCGGCGGCTGGTCTGGCGGCGGCTGGTCTGGCGGCGGCGGGGCTGACGGCGGCGGCCTTGAACCCCCCGCCTGCGGCGGAGGAGGCGGAGGCGGGAGCGGAGGCGGCGGAGGCGGCGGAGGCGGCGGAGGCGGCGGAGGCGGGAGCGGAGGCGGCGGAAGAGGGGGCAAGAGCGGTGGCTGCCGACGCGGCGGCGGGTGTGGCGGCGGCGGCGCGCACAAGCGGAGGGCGAGGCGCCGCGTCTCTCCGGTCGGCGCCTCGCCGCCCGCCGCTGCCGCGGGACCGCTCCACTGCCTGTAGGGCGCGCTTGCGCAGCAGCTCGCTGCCCTTGGGCTTGAAGGCGGTGAGGAGGAAGAGGGAGCGGGCCTGTGGCCCCAGTCTCGCGGCGTGAGGGTGTGGGCACGTGGCGTGCGTGTCTAGGGAGTGTCTAGGAAGTGTCTAGGAAGTGTCTAGGAAGTGTCTAGGAAGTGTCTAGAAAGTGTCTAGAAAGTGTCTAGGAAGTGTCTAGAAAGTGTCTAGGAAGTGTCTAGGAAGTGTCTAGGAAGTGTCTAGGAAGTGTCGAGGAAGTGTCTAGGAAGTGTCTAGGAAGTGTCTAGGAAGTGTCTAGGAAGTGTCTAGGAAGTGGGCACGTGGGCACGTGGCGTGCGTACTGGGAGCATCGCGTCAAGACACACCGCTGCGGCGAGCCTGCCACGAGCGAACACACCGGAGCCTCTGCGCGTCGTCTCGAGGTCTCGAGGCCTCTCGACGCGCTAGTCGGGCTATTCCGCTGTCTGCCATAGCCGCAGCCGCAAGTGGCTAGGACGTGTCTAGGACGTGTCTAGGACGTGTCCGCGCCTCGACATGCAGCTCCTCGAGCCGGAGCGAGCCCCACCCCGCTGAGTAGTGGAAGAAGGAGCCAGACATGTAGAGCGCCTCGGCGGCGTCCGGTAGCTGCAGCCACGCCTGCGTCGCACAAGCCACGTGTGGGGCCCGACGCGAGGCAAGCGACGCGGCGCAAGACTGGCAGCAGGAGCTTCAGCGGGGTGCGGTCCCGTGTGCAAGTCGGATGTGCCACTACGGATGTGCCACTACGGATGTGCACATACGGATGTGCGCATACGGATGTGCCACTACGGGTGTGCCAATATACGGATGTGCACACACGGGTCTGCACAGGATGTGCAAGCCCGGGTCAGACCTGCGTCGCGTGTCTTCGGTCGAAGTCGCTGGCTCGGTCGACAGGCGGGTCTCCGGCAAAGGAGAGCAGCGCCACGCCTAACGGACGGGAAGTGCGCGGCCGCGTGCAATTCTTCTTTCGGGCCGCCGGCGGAGAGGAGAGCGGCGGTGCACCCGACGGCTTGAGTGTCTAGGAAGCGTCTAGGAAGCGTCTAGGAAGCGTCTAGGAAGCGGCACCCGACGGCTTGAGCACTCGAAACAGCTCCGCGAGGAGGGCGACTGGGTGGGAGACGTAGGGGAGGCAGCCGTGGCAGAGGACGGCGTCGAAGGAGGCGTCCGCGTACGGCAGCGGATCCGCCCCGGAAAAGAGCGCGTGCTGCGGCGCGTCGCCACCACGGCCACCGCCGCCTCGGCCGCCCCGGCCGGCCTCATACGAGCCGGCAAAGGCGTGGAGCCACGAGCGCTTCAGGCGGGGGCGGCCGATCGGCGGCGCGGGCAGCCGCGTCCCCTCGCCGTCGCCCGTCACCTCCAGCACAGCGCTCGCCCCCGCCTCGGCGAGCCGAGCGGCGTAGCAACGGCTGAGGACGCTCACCTCGGCAGCCGGCGGCGGCGCGAGCACCCACGGCGTCTGCCGCTGGGCAAAGGCGGCGTCGGTGGCCTCGTCGTACGGACACGTGGCGGGGAACGGCTTTGCCCGCAGCAGCGTCTCGACGATGGGCAGGATCCGGCTTGGGCCTCGCTCTCCCGCCGCGACGTCGAGCTCCATCGCTCGCGGCTGCGCCTCGGCGCGAGAGGCGGGCGTCTGGGGACGAAGGGGCGGGCACCACGCCTGATGGCTCAGCAGGAGCACCCAAGCGCCGCTCATGCGAAGCGAGCCTGCCGCGCTTGGGGCGCGGCAAACGGGGTGAGCGCGCGCCGGACGCTAGTCAGAAAAAGAATTTCCCTCCCCCATCCCAAACAACTGAGTGAGTGAGCCCAAACAACTGTCACTCCCCTTTCTCCCGGCCGGGGTGGGGCGCGCGCGGGGGCGGCGGGTGTGCGGCGAGTGTGCGGGATGTCTGTGGGCCCGAGAGCGATATGCCATGTCCGCCTTGCGTTGTTTCATAACCGAAGAGAGAGATTTTTAGCAATACCAAACAAATCTAACCGAAGGCTAAGCTCAAAAGAATTCTACCATACACCAAATTAACTCCTGTGTGTAGAAAAAAGAACTATCACAGGCACTGGCGCGCACTGGCACTAACACAGTTCCTGAGAAAAGAATTTTACAACAAAACTCCCTCGCACGACACTGGGCACGCACGGGACTGGCGCGCACTGGCACTACACACAGGTACACACGGGAGCCAAAACCCGTTCGCGACCTACATGCATCGTTGGGGAGCAAGCCAAGCACAATCATGCCTCGACTAACCATTACACAACCAAGCCCGTTCTCGATCCGCCGGGTCTGTCCGAACTCTGAGAGAGGCACATTAGGACGAGTTCCGTCTCCCGGTATCGTGTCGTCGTCGGTGTGCCGCGCACGGCCAGCCAGCACAGGACAGCCGCCCGCTGGACTGCTCCCTGAATTGCGAGAGACTCACACCAGCCAAGAGGTCCTCACGCCAAGAGGTCCTCACGCCAAGAGGTCCTCACAAGAGTTAGAGAGGTCCTCACGCCAAGAGGTCCTCACGGCGCAGCGGATTATCCGTCGCAGCATGGTTGCGTGCCCCTACGCCGGCCCGCCGCGCGCGTCAACGGCCGGCACGCCCTTCCCCCTTCCCCCCGTCAGTCCCGCGGCAGCGAGGCAGCACTTCGTTCGAATTAGCCATAGCCCAGCTCAAGCACAAACCTCTGCGGTAGAGTAGAAAGTAAGATAGAGGATAAGTGGTGGTGAATGTGCGTGAATATGAATGTGCGGGAACTTCTTGGTGAACTGCTATTAGTGACGCTTCACATGTCGAAGGGGATTTTCTTGCAAAGGGAGCCCCCTGGGTGCAAAGATGAGCACCAACGCACCCTGGTACTCTTTAGCTGTACTCGTCTAGGCAGGGGCTGGATACAAATCATGACTCAACTATAAAGCCATTGCTGCCAACATGCCATTTTGCACACCATCACAATCATCACCGATCATTACTCGAGTAGACCATAAGCTGACCGTGCGTCCGTGCCCAATCGCGAGGGTCCCGCCGGGTCGGTCCTGTCTGACCGAGAGGCACGTTCAGGGACGAGACTCCGTCTCCCGGTATCCTGTCGTGTGCCGCGCACGGCCAGCCTGGACAGCCGCCCACTGAATCGCGAGAAACTCACACCAGCCAAGAGGTCCTCACGGTCGCCAAGAGGTCCTCCAAGAGAGGTCCTCACGAGGACCCAGACTGAGGCTCGCGACGCGGACAGAGACCGCCCTGGCCTTTTCACTCGATGTTATTCGTCGCCACCCCACCCACTCCACAATCCGTCAGAGAGTCGCATGCAAGAGCAACTCTAGACTCAACAGAAGACGATGTTCTCTGAGGTCCTCACCTGGACCCAGCCTTGGAGAGTGAGGACCTCTTCTGTGTGAGGACCTGCTCTACCCCAATAGACTCGCTATGCACTATAGCTGGTGAGCTTCTGCTTGATCACTCCTATTAGTGCCGCGTCTCTGACACTTACACTGTCAGTCCGGCATGCACTGCACACCGGCGCGCGGATTGCGCAAATTAGCCAGAGGAAGTTCGGATCCAATCCGATGAGTGAGAGGTAACTTATATTGGAATGTGCGGATGTTTACGGCAAGCGCGGGTTTCCGGCGTTTCTTCATCTCCTTGTCGAAGGGATTTTTGAATACTTTGAAAAAGTAAAACGAATTTATTGAATTCTTTTTATCGCGATGTCCAAATCGCCGCGCCGCCGCTCGCGCCGCCTCGCCGCCGCCACCACCGCCGCTCCCTCGCCGGACACGTCGCCGCCCGCCCGCCTGCTCGACCTCCCGACGGAGCTCCTCGTACGCGCCCTCTCTCGCTGCGACCCCGTCGACATCGCTCGCGTCGCGGCCGTCTCGCTGCTCTTCCACGCCTCGCTTGCGCTGGAGGCCATCCGCTTGTGGGCGCAAGAGCGCGGCATCGAGCTGCCGGCGCTGCCGGAGGGCGAGCTCTGCGCAGTGCGGTGGCTGTGCTATTCGGCGTTGCTGCGCGCGTCCAACCCGCCGGCGAGGGCGGCGGCAGGCGCCTTCCACAGCGTCTTCATCGACGGCGAGGGGCGGCTATCGTCGTGCGGAAGGGCTGAGAACTGGATGCCAGGGCTGCTCGGGCACGGCGAGGGCATGATGCGGCTCAACGCGCCGACGCGTCTGCCGTCGTCGATGGGTCAGCGCGCCGTGAGCGTGGTGGCTGGAGATGCGCACAGTCTGACCCTCACCGCCGACGGAGCTGTCTGGAGCTGGGGCTATGGAGGCGGGGGACTCTTGGGCCACGGCGACGAGGAGGAGCAGTGGCAGCCCAAGAAAGTTGAGGCCTCTGCTGGGCAGAAAATTGTCGCTGTGTCGGCTGGAGGCAGCCACAGCCTCGCCCTCTCCGCCGACGGCGCTGTCTGCAGCTGGGGCTATGGAGCCTTTGGCAAGCTGGGCCACGGCGACCAGCAGAGCCAGCTGCTGCCGAAGAGGGTCGAGGCCTTTGCGGGGCAGCGCGCCATCGCAGTCTCGGCTGGAGAGCGCCACAGCCTCGCCCTCACCGCCGACGGCGCCGTCTGGAGCTGGGGCGATGGTTTGCGAGGCAAGCTGGGCCACGGCGACCAGCAGGACCAGCAGGACCAGCCCAAGAAGGTCGAGGCCTTGGCGGGCCAGCGTGTCGTCGCTGTGTCGGCGGGAAAGAACCACAGCTTAGCCCTCACCGCCGACGGATCTCCATGGAGCTGGGGCGTTGGACTCTTTGGCCAGTTGGGCCACGGCGACGGGCAGGACCAGCTGCTGCCGAAGAAGATCGAGGCCTTTACTGGCCAGCGTGTCGTCGCTGTTTCGGCTGGAGCAATCCACAGCCTCGCCACCACCAGCGACGGCTGTGTCTGGAGCTGGGGCGGGGGAAGCGAGGGCCGGTTGGGCCACGGCGACCAGCAGCGCCAGCTGCTGCCGAGGAAGGTCGAGGCCTTGGCTGGCCAGCGCGTCGTCGCTGTTTCGGCAGGAGATCGACACAGCCTCGCCAACACCGTCAGCGGCGACGTCTTTACCTGGGGCGAGGGGGATCGCGGCTGCCTTGGCCACGGAGATGACCTGTCGAACCAGCTGCTGCCCAAGAAGGTGGAGGCGTCGTGCGGGAATAAGTGACGCATCGAGTTTCCGCGCAGAGTGGAGGGATCGTGTGCTGTGCGAGGTTGCGCGTAAATTCTTTTTGCTGTGCTAGACCTAGAGAGCCTTTTTCTTGAATTCTTTTGAGCTTAGCCTTCGATGTTATGAAACAACGCAAGGCGGACATGGCATATCGCTATCTAGCCCGCACACTCGCCGCACACCCGCCGCCCCCGCGCGCGCCCCAGACTGTCACAGTTTGGACGCGTACCTGTGTTAGTGCCAGTGCGCGCGCCAGTAAAAAAAGAAAGAAAACAGACACGCCAAACGAGGGATGGGACGAGGACAGGGTCCCCGCGCGCCACTCCCGTGCCAGTGTTCTTTTAAATGTGTAAATTCTTTTTGTTCAAGAACCACAAGTGCTGGCGCGAGGCGATTCGGTTCGTCGCAGTCAGCCAGGAGGGGGCTGGCGCCTTCCTGAATGCGATCCCCATGCGGGATGATATGAAGATGGAGACGTGGGCGATGCGCATTACAGTTCAGCGCCGCCTCGGCCTCCCGCTCGATGTTGCCTGCCAGGCGGTGGAGGCGGGCAAGAAGGCGCCAAACGGCAAGCCGCACGAAGAACTCGGCGATGCCGCAATGGTCAACCCGCGTGCGAAGCACGCGACACGACACAAATACCTGCTCAAACGACTCGTCAAGACCCTTCGCTCGGCGTGGGGCATGCTCATCGAGATGGAGCCGACTGCACACCTCAGTTACAGTAACCCAAAACAACCTGACGTGGCGGCGGCGAACATCGGCAAAGGGCATGTGCGCCTGGTTGGCGACTTGAAACTCACGAGCTCGCTTACGTGCAAGGGTGGCGATCGGCTCGGCTGGAAGGGGGCTTTTGTCGCCTTCGGCAACACCGAGCGGGCGCTGCTCGACTTAGTGTTTGGGCATGCTGCATGGCCGCGGCCGGAGGGGGGGGGGGGAGGGGGGGAGGGAGGCGGAGGATGCAGAGGCGGAGGCGGCGGCGGCGGAAGAGGAGGAGGGGGAGAGGGAGGGGGAGGCGGAGGCGGAGGCAGGGGCACCTGTGACGGCCCCCTACAAGAAGGGCGACTACCGGTTCGCGCGGGAGAAGAATTGCGACCTGCGTTTGCTCGACTTCGAGACGTTCGGCGGCTTCGGGGACGGCGTCCGCAGAATTCTTCGGCAGGCGGCGGACCAGCTGAGTAACAAACTTTCGCACGCTCAGCACCTCGATGAGGTCACATGGACCACCAAGAACTGGCACGGGCTGCAGATGCAGCGCTTGTCTGTCGTTCTCCACACCGCCGTGGCGTGGCAGACGGTGAACGAGCTAGCGTGCGGGGACAGCGGCATTGTGCACGGAGCTAAGTGCATTGCCGTTCTTAACGGAGTCGCTTAGGCGGCTCCGGTGGTGTGCCGGTGATAGTACTAGCACGCGCCAGTTCGCACCTGTGTCGAGCCTGTGTGCTGTGAGAGAGAGTTGCTTGTTTAGATTCTTTTGTTGCGCTGGCTATTCGCGCCGGTTGGAGCCCAACCCAGCGTGCTCGCGCTCAATGCTACCGCGCTGGTGCCGACGGCGCGTGCCGAGAGCCACTGCCCGTCGGCTCGGCACGCTGCCCTTTCGGATCCGTGCGCCGCTCGCGCGCCTCATAGAGCGCAAGGCACCCGCTGCCGAGGCCTTTCGCGCGCCGGCGCTCGGTGATGGCGAGGCGCTGACCTCGGCGACGGCGGCGCCCGACTACCTGGCACTCGCGCTCCGCTCGCGCGTGTACGACCACCTTGGCGAGACACCGCTCCAGCACGCGCCTGCTCTGAGCGAGGCTCTCGGCGCCTCCGTCCACATCAAGCGCGAGGACGTGCTTCCGGGCTTCACCTTCTATGCGCGATGCGCCGTCAACGAGCTGGCCACGCTCCGCGCCTCCTCCGGGGCGGCGCCTCCGCGGCTCGTGACGGCGTCGATCGGCTCGCGCGGCCACGCCCTCGCATGGGCGGCAGATCGGCTCGGTAGACCCTTCCGAGACCCTTCCGAGACCCTTCCTTCCGAGACCCTTCCGAGACCCTTCCGAGACCCTTCCGAGACCCTTCCGAGACCCTTCCGAGACCCGTCCGAGACCCGTCCGAGACCCGTCCGAGACCCGTCCGAGGCCCTTCCTGCCCTCGCCGCCGTCTCCACTCGCCTGCGAACGCCACCTCTGCCTCCACCTGCCCGCACCGCTGCCGCCGTCCCCACTCCCGCGGACATAGACCTCCGCACACGCCCACGACGCGTCCGCAGGCCTCGACCTCACCGTGGGGGTGCCTTCTGTTCACACCTTCTATTCACGCCTTCCGCAGGCCTCGACCTCACCGTGGTGATGCCTTCGCCGACGCCGTCGTCGCGCCGCGACGCGGTCTCGCGGCTCGGCGCCTCGGTCCTCATCTCCAACGGCGAGACGCTCGTCGCTTACTTTTCGCTCAGCGATTTCTTTTCTCTCTCTAGGTGCTCACTCACGGCGAGACGCTCGTCGACTCGCAGGGCGAGGCGGCAAGGCTGGCCGCCGAGGAGGGGCTCGTTGCGGTCGGCTCACACGACGCGCCGCCGGTGCTCGCCGCCACCGGCGCGGTCGGGCTCGAGCTGCTGCGGCGGCACGAATTAAGCATTCCACCGCTGAGTCATTACTGAATTAGGCACCGTCGGGCTCGAGCTGCTGCGGCAGCACGGCGCCGCGGCGGCGGCGCTGTCGCGCGCCGCGGAGTCTCCCCTGGGAGGGACGGCAGACGCACAGCGCGCCCAGTCTCCGGCGCGTGATACCGCACCACCCACGGGGCTGAACCCACCGGACTGAGCCCACGGCGGGTTCGGTACTATGGACGTATGGTAGTAGGGCACGCCTCTGGCGCGGCCTGGCGTGGCGGAGAGCGTCACTAGAAGCCGAACACGCATTCTTGCCTCCCAACCAGCGCTCGACAGGACACGGATTCCACAGTCTTCCGCCGCCTTCCGCTGCATTCCGCTGTCTTCCCCCTCCGTTGTGTTCCCGCCCTGATGTTGGCGTATTCACAGCACGTAGGAGAGCGGCCGGCCCGACGGCGTCTTCGTGAGCGTCGGCGGCGGCTCGCTGCTGGCTGGGGTGGCGAGTGTGCTGAAGAGCACGTGGCCGGCGACCAAGGCGAGATGCGGGGAGATGGGGGGAGATGCGGGGAGATATGGGGCGGTGGGGGGAGGTGGGGGGGGTATGGGGAGATCTGGGGAGGTATGGGGGGTCGCGAGGGGTACTTGTGTGTCTGGCGAGAAGTCGACCTTCCCCCCGACCCTAGCACCCCTACCCTAGCACCCCTACCCTAGCACCCCTACCCTAGCACCCCTACCCTAGCACCCCTACCCTAGGTGATCGCCGTCGAGCCTCGCTCGGCGGACCTTCTCTCGCGCTCGCTGATGGTTGGCACGCGCATCACCGACGGAGGGCCCGCCGAGCCTAGAAACCGAACACACGGATTCTTGTACTCCAGCCAACGCTCGAGAGGACACGGACTCGACTGTACTCGGTCGTAATCGCATTCCCCCCGTCCTCACGCGGTGCTCTGAGTACACTGCACACCCCTGTCTTCCCGCCCCCGAGGCCGTCTTCAGCACGCAGGCCCGCGGGTGAGAAGGCTGCGGAGGGCGTCGCCGTCGGCCAGATCGGACCCGAGGTGTTCCGCATCTGCGACGCACTCCCCCACATCTCCCCCATATCTCCCCATACTTCCTGCGTTATAGGTGTTCCGCATCTGCGACGCACTCGTCGACGAGGTACCGCACCACCCACTGGACTGAACCCACACTGGGCTCGATAGTATGGAGGTATGGTAGGTGATGCTCGCGCAGAGATACCGCACCACCCACTGGACTGAACCCACACTGGGCTCGATAGTATGGAGGTATGGTAGGTGATGCTCGCGAGAGATACCGCACCACCCACTGGACTGAACCCACACTGGGCTCGATAGTATGGAGGTATGGTAGGTGATGCTCGTCGGCGAGATACCGCACCACCCACTGGACTGAACCCACACTGGGCTCGATAGTATGGAGGTATGGTAGGTGATGCTCGCGAGAGATACCGCACCACCCACTGGACTGAACCCACACTGGGCTCGGTAGTATGGAGGTCTGGTAGGTGATGCTCGCGCAGAGATACCGCACCACCCACTGGACTGAACCCACACTGGGCTCGATAGTATGGAGGTATGGTAGGTGATGCTCGCGAGAGATACCGCACCACCCACTGGACTGAACCCACACTGGGCTCGGTAGTATGGAGGTCTGGTAGGTGATGCTCGCGCAGAGATACCGCACCACCCACTGGACTGAACCCACACTGGGCTCGATAGTTATGGAGGTATGGTAGGTGATGCTCGCGCAGAGATACCGCACCACCCACTGGACTGAACCCACACTGGGCTCGATAGTATGGAGGTCTGGTAGGTGATGCTCGCGAGAGATACCGCACCACCCACTGGACTGAACCCACACTGGGCTCGATAGTATGGAGGTGTGGTAGGTGATGCTCGCGCAGAGATACCGCACCACCCACTGGACTGAACCCACACTGGGCTCGATAGTATGGAGGTCTGGTAGGTGATGCTCGCGCAGAGATACCGCACCACCCACTGGACTGAACCCACACTGGGCTCGATAGTATGGAGGTATGGTAGGTGATGCTCGCGAGAGATACCGCACCACCCACTGGACTGAACCCACACTGGGCTCGATAGTATGGAGGTCTGGTAGGTGATGCTCGCGCAGAGATACCGCACCACCCACTGGACTGAACCCACACTGGGCTCGATAGTATGGAGGTCTGGTAGGTGATGCTCGCTGAGAGATACCGCACCACCCACTGGACTGAACCCACACTGGGCTCGATAGTATGGAGGTATGGTAGGTGATGCTCGCGAGAGATACCGCACCACCCACTGGACTGAACCCACACTGGGCTCGATAGTATGGAGGTATGGTAGGTGATGCTCGCGCAGAGATACCGCACCACCCACTGGACTGAACCCACACTGGGCTCGATAGTATGGAGGTATGGTAGGTGATGCTCGCGAGAGATACCGCACCACCCACTGGACTGAACCCACACTGGGCTCGATAGCATGGAGGTCTGGTAGGTGATGCTCGCGCAGAGATACCGCACCACCCACTGGACTGAACCCACACTGGGCTCGATAGCATGGAGGTCTGGTAGGTGATGCTCGCGCAGAGATACCGCACCACCCACTGGACTGAACCCACACTGGGCTCGATAGCATGGAGGTCTGGTAGGTGATGCTCGCGCAGAGATACCGCACCACCCACTGGACTGAACCCACACTGGGCTCGATAGTATGGAGGTCTGGTAGGTGATGCTCGCGAGAGATACCGCACCACCCACTGGACTGAACCCACACTGGGCTCGGTAGTATGGAGGTCTGGTAGGTGATGCTCGCGAGAGATACCGCACCACCCACTGGACTGAACCCACACTGGGCTCGATAGTATGGAGGTCTGGTAGGTGATGCTCGTCGACGAGCGCGAGATCGCCGCCGCTGTCCGCGACGTCTTCCTCGACACGCGAGCCGTCCTCGAGCCCGCCGCTCTATTTCCTTGTTGGCGCGCACCACTCCTTTTGCTCCTAGGCGCGCCGTGCTCGAGCCCGCCGGCGCCGTCTCGGTGGCCGGTCTCAAGCAGTACGTCGCCCGCCGCCCGCCAGCGCCGAGCGCGCCGCCGCCCGCGTTCGTCGCCATCGCCGGCGACGCGTCCAACATCGAGTTCAGCAACATCTGGAGCGTCAGCAGGTTGCTGAGGTGCTGCCGCATTTCTTCTCCTATGGCTTTTTTTTCTTGTTTCTAGGAGCGTCAACAGTTTGCTGGAGCGCGTCGCGCAGGCAGAGCGCACCCCCGCGGAGTAGACGGCGGCAGGCGGCGGCGGCCGAGTCTACGGCGGCTACGTCCTACGTGTACCGCTTGGTGTGATCGCGAGTCGACCGTTGCAGGAGATCGCCGACGCCCGGAGTATGCCACCGATTGCGCGACTGCAGTCGGCAGGGCTCTCTATTGCGTTTGCGAGACCCCTCGACCTCGCTTCTCGCGATCCCACCCCCGACCACTATCTCCCCTATCTATTGTATTGACCGGACTATTGTCTCGCTTGTCTTCAACTTGAACTATGGCGAATGCGTACAGACAGTCGTCTACAGTAATTATCGTGCACAGAGGCACAGTGTCTCTGGGTCTGTTTCTCTCGCACTGTGCAAGCTCCAGAATCCACAGACAACCCATCGAGAGCACTAAGAGAGCACACAAAACCGAGAAAGAAAAGACGTCACACCTTTACCGCCGCGAACGTCACCATGACTGGGATGGGGTCGTCCGCCGCCGCCCCCGCCCGCGTGCCGGCGCCGCCCTTTCCGCGCACGCCGAAGCGGCCCCGCCGGCGGCGCCTCCCCCAGAGGGCCGCACCGAGCACGACGAGCAGCGCGCCAGCCGCGCCGCCTGTTCACAGCGTGGCGCGTGAAGAGGCCCCGTTCACACCTCCGCCCCACACGCCACGTGGCAGAAGCGCCACCGGCGGCGCCAGCGACGAGGGCGGCGTCGGTGCTGCTCCCGCCGCCGGGGGAAGCTGCTGCGTCGGTGGGCGGCGGCGGCGGCGGCGGCGGCAGCGGTGGCTGCGGCAGAGCGGCCCACGCCACCATGGTTGTGACAGGTGGCTCGTTGAAACTGACCTGTTCACAGCGAACGCGGTGTGAAGAAAGCCACTGCCGCTCAAATGGCGGATTGCTAGCTACGGTCTGCGCCTCGACGCCCAGCTCGGCCTCCACGCCTGCGAGGAAGGCTGGATCCCTCGCGGCGGCCGTCACCTCCTCCGCGGTCGGCCCTCCCTCGGCCTGTTCACAGCAGTGCGCGTGAAGAGACGCCGCTCACACCGCATCTCCTCCGCCGTCGCCCCTTCCTTCCGCCGGCCTGCAGGACGGCCACCCGCACCTCGCGCCCACCGCGGTCCTCGAGGCGCATCCGCCAAGTGGAGGGGGGAGCCGACCCGCCGAAGATATTGGCGAAGGACGAGCGCACTGCCTCCTCGACGGCGTCGATGTCGAGGCTGTCCAGGGCGCGCTGCCGGCGAGCGTCGCCGCCGACCGACAGCGAGAAGGAGGAGGCGGGGAAGGAAGAGGCGGGAGCCTCGACTGGCAGCGGAGAGGGCAGCGGAGGAGAGGCGGGCGGCGGCGGCGGCGGGGACGGGGGCGGCACCAGGGCCGCGAGGGCGAGCACTTCGTCAACGACGTGGACCACGCCGTTGCAGGCCTGGACGTCTGCGGTGACCACAGTCGAGGCGCCACCGACAACGGTGGGCGAGACGAGGACGGAGCTGGTCGAGCCGTCGACCAGGACGTCCTCGGCGGCCAGGGTCGCCACCTGGTCACAGCGGAGGGGCGTGAAGAGCCGCTGTCCACGCGGGGTGTGGCGACCTCTGCGGCGGGACGGCTAGCACAGAGGCGGAGGAGAGCGAGAGAGCGGTCTGCGCTGGCACCACGGAGCCAAGAAGGTGCTTCCGGAGGAGAGAGGTGAGAAGGGGGCGGTCGGAGAGGACGCCGGTGAGATCGCCAAGGGCCGCAAAGGCGGCGTCAGTCGGCGCGAAAAGCGTCAGCGTGGAGTCGGGGTCCGACAGCTGCGCGAGGAGCGCCGGGTCGGCGGCCTGTTCACAGCTAGAGGTGTGAAGAGACGCTGTTCACAGCGGCGCGATGAGGGGGCGAGAGGCGAGCCTCCACTGCCGCGAGGAGCGTCGAGAGTGAGGAAGTCTCCGAAGCGAGCTGGGCGATGCTCTTGCATGAGGGAGGCGGCGACGGCAGCGGCGGCGGCGGTGGCGGCGGGGACGGCGGCGGCGGCGGAGTCTGAGGCTCCCCGGAAGGCACGCGAGGCGGGGCGCTGGGTGGCGGCGGGCTCGGCGGCGGAGGCGGAGGTGAGGGCGATGTGGAGGGCGGCGGCGGCGACGGTGTTGGGGAGGGCGGCGGCGGCGAGGGCGGCGCCGATGGCGGAGGAGGGGCGGGGAGGGGCGAGGGCGGCGGAGGTGGGCTTCCCGGCGGGGGCTCGAGCACGGTGTCGATGACGTGGATGACTCCGTTGCTAGCGCGCACGTCGGCCGTGGTCACCGTCGCGAGCAATCCCCCTGCGCTGTCCCGCACAGTCACCGCCGCGCCCGCGTAGCTGCCTCCGCCGCAAGTGCAGCAAGCCTGCGAAGCGGTCCTTCCTTCGTGCCCCTCCATGCTGCCGAACGAATCGCAGTGGTGCTGCGTCGTGAAAGCGGAGCAAAAGAAGTGGCTGCCCTGCCACGGGTTGTACCATTCGCCGTCGCTCACGCACGCACCCGCATGCTCCTTGCGAGCAATGAGCGACCGGCCGGAGAGAGTGGTGATGGCGGTGTCGCCAAACGAGAGGTCGTCCGACGTGACCTCCGATGCGATCACGTGCCCGAGCAGAACCTAAGTCGGGTATTGTCAGGGAGGTGCTACACACACAAGGGAGACCCCAACCTGCATCGATGGAGAAGCGCACGCCCTCGAGGCTGCAGCGGAAAATCTTGGGCTTGGAAACATCACCACATGTGCTGATGTCCTCAACGCAGGCTATTGCACCCACCCCTTCGCCCACGAGGCGTGCTGCGCCACGTGCACAGGCTTCCCTGTGGACGAGAACTCTCGTAGCGCACGATCGGAAAAATGTTGGACAAATTCAAACTGCGCTGCCAGTGCCTGCCCGCCTTTTACCATACCCCCATGCACCACCTGCTGCAACACGTGCTCTTCCCCTCGCACACCGGCGGTGGCCAGCTATCACTTTGCTGTCCCTGATTTTGGCGAACCTGCTAACCCAATGTGCAACCGAGGCCGAAGCAACTATTGGTACATCCAGGAAGAGTCGCAACGGGAGTGCTGCCACCAACAGCTCATTTACTGCCGAAACAACTGCTTTGCACACGCACAGTGCACGAATGACTGCATGGCCAAACGTGGGTGCGAAGGGCGCCAACAGTCCTACGTCATGCGCGGCCATTGCCCCGCGGATGATGGAGAGATTCACGGACTTGACGGGGTAGTTGCCTTCGGCACCTGCGGTGGCGGGAACGTCGGGAACGGGATTTGTCCCAACGCAGCGCAGTGCTGCAGCACTTCTGGACACTGTGCTCTCGACGACGCGCACTGCAATGGTTGTTGCGCACCTCGCTTTGGCTAAAGACAAAGACGGGGCTCACAAGTGTGGCTTGCCCCAGCATCAAATGAGAACCCAAACGTGGGTGCTACGGTACCCTCGCGCTCGCGCTGGCGTGCCACCATGCTGGCGCAATTCGATTGTGACGGAGGGTGTGTGGTGCGTGGGTGTGTATGTGCGGGACATGAGACGAATCATGGATGTCTGCTCGCAAGGCCGGCATAGGGCTGCGACGGCGCCTTCAAGACAGTGGCGGCCGGCGCGCCAATGTGGCGGCCGGAGGCCCAGGTCGCCTCGCGCATTGTACGGCTTTTAGGAGGGGGGTGGGGAGACATTAGCGATTAGGTGGGGGGCGGGGAGACGGAGACGCGGTTTGAGTTTATAGATGTCCGGTGTTTGAGATCTTTATACAGACGTCAAACACGAAACACCGCATGGCATCAGAAGTTTTATCTCTGGGCCCCGAAAGCCATCTCTAGCAGCGTCGTTACGCATGCGCGCACACACCACCCACAAGAGGGGGACCCCTTCTGATGACCCGCGTTCTGAGATCTTCGGCTGGTTGTCGTCTTGATTACAGTCGTCCATGCTGGCCTTAGCCTCTCTCGGCGCCTCGGCGGTGGCCGCACGGACGGCCGTGCCGCCCGCCGCCTCGACCGCCAGGCCGCGCGCCGCGCCCGCCGCCATGCAGATGCCCGACGAGTCGTGGACGTGGGAGGACGAGTGCGGCATCGAGCAAATCGGCGCGCCCGCCTAGCAGAGAAGGAGGCGGTTGAGGGCGCGCCGCACGAGCCGCCGCCCACGCCAGCCCTGCGCCGAGGGGAGAGTGCGCGCCGAGGGCGCGCCGCAGAGAGGACCCTCGCCCCGTCGCCTCGCTCAGGCGACTGCATGGCCAACGGCATCTCGCGCGAGGCGGCGGCGATGCACTCGCACCTCCGCAAGGGCGGGCGCGGTGGGTCGCCAATGCAGCCCGACTTTGGCCCACCGGGCGGGCACCACGCCGGCCGGCACTGGAGCGGCCACCAGCACCCGCCGCAAGGCGGCCGGCTCCGGCCCCTCGGCCGCGCGGCGCCGAGCCGCGACGGCGGTCGGCCCGGCGGCCGGTACGGCGGCGGCGGCGGGCCCCCGATGGGGATGCCGCGCGGGCCCCCGATGGGGATGCGCGGGCCTCCGATGGGGATGCCCATGCGCCCCCGGTACGGCGGCCCGATGATGCCTGACGCCCCTCCGCCGCACCAGTGGGGCGGCCCCCCTGCCCACGGGGCTAGCCCCCCTGCCCACGGGGCTAGCCACGGGCTGCAGCCGCCTATCTTTGGGTTTGAGCCGCTGCCCTTCGACGACGGCGCGCCTCCGCAACCGAGACCCGAGACGCCCGTGACCCGCCCCGCCGCCCCCGGCTCGGGCGCCGCGCAGACCCCCCCCCCCCCTCGCCCCTTCTCTCTCAGGCCCACAGCCTCCGGGCATCAAGGGGCGCTGGCGGTGGTAAGACGCGCCGCGGCGGGCACGAGCGGCCGACCGAGGCGAGCGGGGCCGGAGAGTCGAGTAGGTTGCGCGCGCAGCCAATGTCTGGCGCGGCGCGAGCTTTGTGCGGCGCGAGTAGCTCGTGCGGCGGTGAGGAGTGCGGCGGTTGTGGGGTGGTGCGGCGTCGGCCCTCTGCAGGGCCTCGCGCCTCTCGAGGCGGTCATGGCGGGGAGGCGAGGCGGGGAGGCGTAGCGGATTGGGGAGGAGCAGGCGCATGGGGAGGGAGGGCGCCGCGGCGACGCCGCGCTAGTAGGGAGCGCGAGGGGAGAGGCCGCGCAGGGGGAGGTCCACCCAGGGGAGGTTGTGCATCGACCCTACTAGTAGCTAGCGGAGGGTGTGGAGTCCCGGTGCGCGATGGCGGCGGACTGAGTTTTATCATGTAAATTATCTGATACATGTACGAAATAGTGGGCTAATATTGCGCGAACATTCAAAGTGAGAGTTACTCCCCGCCGGTTCGCGACTCTCGCTGTACCGCTCCTGTACGCTGAGAGAGCTCAGGCGTCAGAGCGCACAGCGCGGTCAGGCTCAAGGGAGCACATGAGCACAGCGAGGCAGCTTCGCGCCAGGGTTTGTGACAGGGAGTCGAGAGAGCCGCGCCCCGTGCGGCGTGCGCGCGCTTAAATTCTCTCTGATCTCTCAGTCTCCTACAGTCAGACACAACAGTCTCACCTATGTCTTTGATGGTCTCAAAAACTCAATCTCTCATATCTCACACTCTCATCCGGCGGCGTCGCTGTCCGTGCCAGCCCCCGTCTCCGTGCCGTCCTCACTCTCTCCGGGGAGGCTCTCGAGCCGAAGCTTGCGCGTAGCTGCGCTCAGCTCCAGCTGCAGCGCAGCGATAGCGGACTGCAGGCTCCGGCTCTTCTCCTCGAGGCTCGCAATTGCGCGGCGCGCCTGGATCAGCTCATCCTCCTCCTTGTCCAGGTCCTTCAAGTAGCGATCCGTCAGCTTGGACGACGCCACCTTCTCGAGTGACTTGATGTTCTCGCGGAGCCGATCCTGGTTCTTGAAGCAGTCGTTGATGTGCGCGTTGTGCGCTGCAGCCTTGCGGCCCGCCTCCTCTCGCGAGTGGTTGTGGTCGAGCAGCTCCTCGAGCTGCTGCAGCATCTCGGCCGGCAGGAGCGCGCCCTTGCGCCACTGCTTGAGCTCTTGCGGCGTGACGCTGTCGCGCTCGACCTTGTCGAGGAGTGCCGCGCGCTCCTCTCGCGCGATGAACGTCTCGAGCAAGGCGCGCGTCGAGGCCGCCATCACGCCGCTATCTGCCGCGCGGAGCTGCGAGTCGAGCAGCATGCGCAGCTGGCGCGCGGTCGTACGGCACGACGAGTGCGCTGCCGTCTCGCGCACGGTGAACTCGCGCTGCTCGCCCGGGGCCAGCACGAACTTGAAGCGAGAGAATGCCGTCGTCTTCTTGATGGCGCCCTCGGTGAGCACGGAGAAGCCGCCGCAGCCCGGAGCAGCCGAGTGGTCGAGGTATAGCGTCACGGGCGCCCCGCTCGGTGCGTTATTGCGCAGCGTGTAGCTCGTGGTGAGGTGCTCGCGGTGCGTGAGCCGGCAGCCCGCGAGGCGGCGGCGGCGGCCGCTGCTCTCTGCGGCGCGCTGCTGCTCGGCGCGCAGCCAGTGCAGCTCCACCTTCTCGACCGCCGCCTCCTTGTCGACGCGGCGCTCCACCGAGACGGTCGAGTCTTCGCCCCACGGGATGAGCTGCTCGTCGCCCGGCAGCATCGGCGTGAACGGGCACTGCGCGACGAGCCGGCCGCCCTCCGAGACCGAGCAGGTGCCGGGGGCAAGGACGCGAGTGGTGTCGTTGGTCAGATGGATGCAGCGCGTGGCGCAGACCTCGGACGCCTTCGGGTCGTACACGAGCACGCGGTCGCCGCGCACCGCGTGGCTGCCCAGCTCGACCGACGCCGTCTCCCCGGCGCGCACCGTGACAGCGTGCGGCACCTCGTAGATGACGTGCTCCGAGAGGCCGCTCAGAGCGACCGCGTCGAGGCTCTCGAAGCCGTCGCTGACAGGGTCACCAGAGGCCGGCCCGCCGCGCAGCCGCAGCACCAGGTGGAGCGTCGACTCCTTCTGGATGTTGTAGTCCGAGAGGGTGCGGCCGTCCTCGAGCTGCTTGCCCGCGAAGATGAGGCGCTGCTGGTCGGGCGGGATGCCCTCCTTGTCCTGGATCTTGGCCTTGATGTTGTCGATCGAGTCGGAGAACTCGACGTCGAGCGTGATTGTCTTGCCCGTGAGCGTCTTGACGAAGAGGTTGCCCGAGTCTGAGATCTGCCCCCACGCCTTGTGCTTGCCCTTGGACAAAGTGCCGGCGGCGCTCTTGCGCGCGCCGCTCTCCTTCTTCAGCAGCTGCAGCTCGTTGGCCACGAGCGACAGCGCGACGCCCTCCCAATCCTCCTCCCCGATGTTGGAGACGGTGGCAAACAGCCGAAGCCGGGCCTCGGCCATCGCCGCGCCGAGCGGCTCCGGCGGCACTTCGAGCCGGTACTGGCAGAGCCACTCCTTTGCGGGCTGCGCGTACGACACGAGCAGCTCGTCGAACGAGCCCGCCGCCTCGCCACCCGACCCGCTTGCTGCCGCCCGCGCGACGAGCGTCAAGTCCGTGTGCCTCTTGGGTGCGGCCGGCTTGCGCGCACTCAGCCTCGCGCCGAGCGCCTTGCGCAGGTCCTGCTGCAAGCTGTCGTCGAGCATGCAGATTGACCGCAGCACGTCGAAACGCACTCGAACCATCGATCCGCCGTGGTCGAGCACGACGAGCTCGGACCAAACGAGCTCAGCCTCCTCCGTCCCGGGCACCGCCCGCTTCTCCTTTTCCAGCAGCAGGAGCCGCCCGGAAATGGCCGACGCCGCCTCATCGCCCGTGGTGAGGGAGCAGTCGGCCCCGACCACCGAGGCGAGGAAGTCGCCGAGCGAGCTGCCGAGAGCAAACTCGTGGAGAGGCTCTCCTCCTGTACCCACCCGCGGTGCAGAATCTGGGTAGCTCACGATCACGCTCGCTGAGCCGGCGCTGACGTCGAGCGTCTCCATTGTGAGATCGCGCACTTCGTTCGGCACGCTGAGCCCAAACGAGGCCGTCTCGCCGCCGAGCGAGCCGGCGCGCTCGACGAAGGCGAGCGCGTTCTTGTAGACGGTCACCTTTTTGAGGTGTGTGCGAGCAGCAAGCATGCTTGGACGGGCTAGGACGCGACCAAAGGAGCAAAAGAAGAAAAATGAGCGCGGTGCGTTCCTCAGCTAAGGGGACAACCCAAGTCCCGGCAGCGCAGAACTTTCCTCCCTCGGAGAACCGTGTTATGGCCCTGCGACCGGGACCGCGCAGCGCAGGTCACAACTGGCATGAGCTAGCCGCGACATGCACATGGTCATCATGGAGCTCCCCATGTCGCGAGTTATCGCGCGCGTTTTTTCTTTCCACCTGTACAAACCGCTTTGCTTTTCTAAGCGGGCTAAAGCTCGCGCCTCGCGCCACATCAACGCGACGCCCCCTCACCCCTCCACGTCGAACTGCACCTGCAGCGCGAGCCGCGAGCCGCGGTGTCCCACCCGCGCCACCGGCACGGCGATGGCCGCGCCCGCGCTCCCGCTGCCATCGAGCAAGCTGCGCTCGAGCGCGGGCGCGGAGAGGGGCAGGTCCGCGTCGTAGAAGCAGCGCGTGAAGGCGCCGCCGGCGAGCCGCGGCGACGCGTCGGCAGGCGCGCCGCAGCCCGGCGCCGCCGGCCCAGCGGCGGCGGTCCGGGCGCACGCCGCCGCCATCGCGGAGGAGACCGCCGCGGGGAGGTGGCGGAGGTCTGCAGGCGCGTCGCCTGGAGGGAGGGCCGAAGAGGGCGGTGAGCGGCGCGGCGGGCGGGGCGGCGAGGCCACCCACCCACTCAGTGGGTGACACACACACCCTTCGGCTCCGCGACGCACTGCAGAAGGATCCGGCGGCCGCCGCCGCTGAGCTCCGGTTCTCCACTGTCCGGCTCTCGGCGTGGGGGGAGCGGGTCCGAGACGGCGGTGCAGCGGAAAGTAAGGCTCTGCGCCTCCTCCTCCCACTCCGCCGCCCGCGCCGGCACCGCCTCCCCCCCCGCGCCCTCCTCGCCCGCCTCCAGCTGCACCTCGACCAGTGCTCCCATCGGCAGCGCGCCGACGCGCAGCACGAGCAGCGGCGGCAGCGGCGCCCCGCCGCCGCCGCACCGCCGCCACAGCCACGCGTGGCACGCCGCGTGCACCTGCACCACGTCGCTCTCGCGCACCACATACGCAATGAGCGAGAGCGGGCGGCGAGTGCCGAGGCCGAGTCCTGAAAGGACGGCCTCGGAGTGGCGCAGCGCGAGCCGTGCCTGCGCGAGCGCCCCCCCCTCGACCAGCGCCATCGTGGTAGGGACGAGGCCGAGCTGGCCCGCGACGTTGCCGACGCCGGCAGCGGCCGTCAGCTGGCAATACGGCCCGATCATGCGCGGTGCCCACTCGGAGAGCGAGCAGACCCGGAGCAGCCGCTTCGGCGGGGCCGCTGCAAGCACCTCGAGGGCGACGCGCGCGCCAGCGGCCGCCTCGTGCAGCGGCAGCTGGACGCACGCGCGCGCTGCGGGCGTCGAACGCATCAGGCTCGCGTACGCGACGTTGAGGGCTCGGTAGTGTGCCAAGTCCGACACGTACAGGCGGACGTAGAGCACCTGTTCACAGCTAGAGGTGTGAAGAGACGCTGTTCACAGGTCCGACACGTACAGGCGGAGAGCACCTCTGAGAGGGATCGCCCCGCCGCAGACAAGGCCGCGGGAAGTGCGGCGACGGCTGCGCGCAGCTGCGCCACCGCAGCCTCCGCCTCCGCCCTCGCCTCCGCCTCCGCCCTCCCCTCCGCCGTGCCGCCAGCCTCTGCGGCGAAAGGTCCCGACGCGGCGGCGGCGGCGCTGCTCGGGGGAAAGACGAGCCTGCAGATGCCCGCCGAAGCGGCGTGCGCCCACCCGCCACCGCCGCCACCGCCACCGCCGCCACCGCCACCGCCGCCACCGCTGAGGTACGGATCGGCGGGCGGTGCACGCAGCGGCAGCCACTCCCTCGGCACCGCGGCGGCGGCGGCGGAGGCGGCGGGGGCGGAGGCGACCGCGCCTGCGGCGGCGAGCGAGGCGAGGGAGGCCGCCTCCTCCCCCTCCTCCTCCCGGTTCCGCTCCTCTTCCGCCTCTGTCGCCGCCGCCCTCCGCGCCTCAGCCCACGGCGCGCGCGGCGCGCCCGCGCCGGTTGGCGGCGCGGACTCGCCCTCCCCCTTGCCGCAGATGTCGACGCCGTCGGCCGCGAGCAGTACGACGGGCGCCATGCCCGACGGGTCCTCCGAGTGGACCAGAGGCCTGGCGCCACGCAGCACGAGCCGGCGGCGGAAGAGGGGGCAGTCCAGGGTGAGCGTCTCGTACTCGCCGCCTTCGCCGCAGACGTGGAACCCAAACCGACCCTCGAGGCGCCCAAACAGCGGCGCGAGCTCGCGGATCGACCTGTGCAGGTGCGAGGCGCCCAGCCCGAGAGCGGCCACCTTGACCAGCACCGCCTCGACGCCCGCCTCTGCCATCTCTGCGAGCAGCTCAGCCTGGTTGCGCTGCCACAGGTATGCGAGCGAGACAAGGCCGAGCCGCTCGCACACGTCCTCCACTCGGGTGCGCTGGTAGTTGGACAGGATCGCGCCGCAGCACACAGCCTCAAACTCGACCTCGGCTCGCGCCGCCTCGAGCAGTCGCAACAGGTCCTCAACCTCGTCGCCGTCCGTCCGCTCGTAGATGAGGCGCTGGTCGACCGCGTCGCCGGTGATCGGCGCACGGAAGAGGGGAAGCTCGAGGCATTCAGCCAGCGCCGGCACCAGCTCCGATCCGACAGTCTGGTACATGAACGAGTCCATCTCGCGGCCGTCGTCGGCGGGAGGGTGGAGGTTGCCAAGCGCGACGAGCTCGTGGCCGTGCTCGACGCACTTCATCATCGCGTAGGTGCTGTCCTTGCCGCCAGAGAGGAGAGCGAGGACTCGCATGTATCTTTGCCGTTGGTGGGACGTGACCTCTCGGCTTGCTCTCGGCTTACTACTCGAGGAGAGCCGCAGAAGGAGAAAACGAAGTGCGCATTGTCTCACAGAAGGAAGTATTCGGAGAGGAAACAAAACAACCCGGCGAAATGGAAGTAAAAAGAAAAACAATCCGCTCCGTACGCGCTGCAGCTGCACACCCACCGTGCACGGCGCGCTACAACCGTTGTTGATAGCGGGGCCGGACGAGGAGGATGTCGAGCAGCGACCCGCAGTGCACACCCGCGCAGCCGCCACCGCCCGATCCGCCGCACCAGCCGCCACCACTCGACCCGCCGCACCAGCCGCTGCACCAGCCGCCGCAGCAGAGCGCGGCCTCCGCTGCGCTAGCAGCGCCCGTCACCGGTGCTGCGGAGCCGCGGCCGCAGTCGCCGGCCCTTGCGGCGTCCTTCATCGCTGATGTGGAGCCGCGGCCGCAGTCGCCGGCTCGTCCGCCACCCCACCACCAGACTCTCCAGCAGCCCCCACCCCTTCTTCCCGACCCGCCGCCCTTGCTGCCGCAGCCCATGCAGGAGCCTCCGCCGCTGCAGCAGCAGCCACCCCCGCCGCTGCAGCAGCAGGAGCCTGTAGTTGCCGCGCAGCCGCTGCAGCAGCAGCCTCCCCCGCCGCTGCATCAGCAGCCTCCCCCGCCGACGATGGTTACGATACCGCTGCAGCAGCAGCCTCCTCCACCGCTGCAGCAGCAGCCGCCCCGGCTGCAGTGGCAGCCGCCTCCTCCCCAGCACCAGCCGCCGCCGCAGCCGCCGCCGCCGCCGCAGCCTCCCGGCGGCCCTGAACCTGTGCGCTGCCACCGGGGCGGTACTCTAGTACTCCGGCGGAGGCAGGGCGAGGGGCTCGCGGGGCGCGTGTGCTGAGGGGCCGGTGGGTGCCGTGAGCAGTGCACTCTACCGGCACCGGCGCAAACACTAGGTGTAGGTGATGTGTGAGAAACGCCCACCCACCGTCTAGTCTGGCTGTCTCTGCCTCTGTCTGGGCGGGATGTGGGAACCGGCAACTGACCGATTTCTATCAGAAAGAAAACATGTACACGACTCGATTCACGACCCAAAGCGCAAGGGTCGATGACGAACGACAATTCGAGCAGACAATCCTAAGTCGTCAACACTAAGGCGCCGTGCGGGAGCCCTCTCCTCACGCTGTCGGCGAGCGCGTCGGTGTCGGCCTGCCCGTGCGGGAAGCGGTGCCCGTCGGGAAACTCGAGGTACTCCGCCGACGCGTACTGCCCCGCAAGCTGGCGGCACCACTCGTAAAACGGATCGTCGCGGCCCTGCGCCACCGTCGCCGGGAAGTCGAGCGGCGCGGAGAAGAGGGGCGCAAAGGCGTTCGCGCGGACCGGCATCCCGCAGACGAGGACGTTGTGGCTCCACGACGGCGGTCGGCCGGCGGCGAGGTGCGCGGCGGTCAGCAGCGTGATGAGGATTGCGCCCTGCGAGAAGCCAAGCAGCGTGTCTGGGCGGTGCCGCTCGACTGCCTCCTCGAGCCGCGTCATCGCCTCCTCGGCGTGAGGGTAGCGGAACGTGACGCTCTCGTCCATCAGCGCCCGCAAGTAGGCAGCCGGCTCGCGCGTCCCCTCGTAGGCGTCGTGCTCGACATCGTACCAGCTGAGGAACGGGCCATCGAAGCGCGCGGCGACCGCAGGGTCGATGTATGTCTGCTCCAGCGCGCGGGCCGGACTCGGCGCCGCTGCTTCGCCCGAACGCCTTCTTGGCGTCCGCGCTGCGCCAAGTCGACCTTCCCGAGGCGGGAGCGGCGGTAGACGTGGGCTGCGGCAGCGGCCGCGACGCCGTCTTCCTGGCGCAGACGCTGGGAGACACGTGGGAGACGATTGGCGTCGACAACCACAAGGGCGCCCTCGGCGCGGGCGCAGCCATCAACCTCGCCGACTCCGACGGCTACTCCCCGCTCCTTCTCTCTGGCCACTCTGGTGCCAAGATCGCAAGGCCAAGGGCGGGGACCTGTTCCTTTTTTTTTTTTAAATGAACACACCTCTACATTTATTTATTTGTCCCTAAATCCCATCTCGTCTCAGAGTTTGGCTGTTTTATATATTTATTTATTTAAGAAGTCTCTACATCCGCGTTTCAGGTCGGTCTCCCGCCGCCCACGCGAGCAGCATGATCTCGTGTTCTTCCAGCGGACCCGGCTCCCCACCCAGCGCGACTGCGTCCAACTCCTCCTGCATTCGCTTCCCGTAGTGCAGACCCACTTGGGTATTGGCCTTACAGTAGCGAACGCCCAAGAATTTGGCGTCTACCGTCTTGACGCTGTCACCGTTGCTCATGGTGACAAAGATGTCCATGAAGAGTTGCCAGTCAGCAAGCGCGTTCGCCGGGTAGATACAGACGTTCGACGTTGGGAACTTTAGCCTCAGCCTGCACAATGTCGGGGGTGGCGTAAGAGGAAGATATGGCTAGGGGCCGCAAGCTTGCGAGTGCAGTCACGTCTCAAGCGCCAGCAGCTCGCCGATTTTTCGCGCTGGCGTGGCCTTTGTGGCAGGCTGCATGGACGCCTTGGAGTTCTTGACGGGCAAGCCACCTCCCCTAAAGCTCCGCGTCTCGCCTCCCTGCAGGAGAGCTATTGCTTGGAAGAGCAGGCCAATGCCTATAAGGTAGCTCACTGCTGACTGGTGCCGGTGGCGGAAGTTTGTGCAGGTGCTGTGTCTGACGATCCTACCGCATGGTCGCGCGGAGTCTCGGCGGAGTTGAACACCTAACGCGAGGGGAGAGGGGGAGTGAAGCGGTGGGTTGGAGGCAGCGGGTGGATCTCAGGGGGTTGCGCCTGGTGGGCTTTGGCGAAGTACTTGTCGGATTCGAGATGTCCAAAGAAGTAGTCGCGGTCTTGCCGAGCGGCATAGACCTGCTCCTTGGTTAGGGCCACGCACTCATCGCGAAATCCCGCGTAGCCTGGGTCCGTCACCAGGCACGTCATCGCCCGCGAACCGGCCGCCGGAGGGAACTGGACTCCGTGTGGAAGCGCCGGCCCTCCGACGAAGCCGCATGCTCGCGGCGAGATTGCGATCAGCTGATCGTGACGAAATCCCTTGCGGTGCATCGCCCACATCCACGCGGTGTAGTGCCTGATTGGCATATCAATCGCGCTGCGCTCCGCGTCCACGAGCTCATTCGGCCGAACAACCGCGTGGCTTCCTGCATTGCACGCCGAAGTGCAGAAATTGATGACCTTGGCGCCCACACGGTGGGTGGCCTGCAGGTCGGCCCGAGTGATGAAGTAAAGGGCGATCCACGAGGCGGGCTCGACGCTTCCCTGATGCGGCGGAAAGTCGAGCAAGTTCAGAATATCCTCGTCGCGCGACACAACCTCGCCGAGGTCGGGGTTTGCCCCGACGACGAGGAGATCCATGCCCTCTCAAAAGGAAGAATCTTACAACAACTCCCTCCCACAACACTGGGCACGGGACTGGCGCGCACTGGCACTAACACAGGTACACCACGGGAGCCGCCTAAGCGACTCCTGCGAGGGTGGCGAGGCACTTAGCTCCGTGCACCCGCCCACCCCCGCCAGGCAAGCTCATTCACATTCACGACCTGCTCTGCGATGGCCGTGTGAAGAACGACTGAGATGCGCTGCTTCTGCAGCCCCAGCCAGCTCTTGGTGGTCCAAGTCACCTCATCGAGGTACTGGGCCCGCGTCAGCTTGTTCTGGGAATTCGGCCAGGTCCCGAGAGCCATCCCTCCGTTGGGGTGTCTGTTTTCTTTCTTTCTTTTAGCTCTCACTTGCTGTTTTCTTTCTTTTAGCTCAAGAGTCAAGTTGCGACAAGCAACAACCCCTGTTAAAATCCCTCCGTGTCCCGTGGTCCTCCCTTTTGGCGTTTATTTTCTTTTTTGCGGAGATTCCCCGGTAGAACACTCAACGGAGCGGTGGATGGAGCGGTGAGGTGGAGCGCCTCGCCGGGGCGGGGCGAGGCTACGGCCAGGACGGGGCGCGAGGATGGCTGGGAAGGGCGCGCTCACCGGCTGCGGGGCGCCGCCGCTCGTCGTGCCCGTCCGGCGCGCCGCGCGGAGAGGGCGGCTCGGCGTGTTGCAAAAAGAGAACCTCGACGGCTTCCCGCCCTCCACCACCTGTTCACAGCCAACCGCCGTGAAGAGGCGCGGCTCCCAGCCGAGACGGTCACTGCCGCCTTCTGTCAGCCGCGCCTCCGTCCGTCCCTCGGGCAGCGGCGCTGGGCCGAGGGCGGAGGGCGGGGAGGCGGAGCCTGCTCACGTGAGCGGACGAGAAGGCGTGAGAATGTGAGAGATTGGTGAGGCGGTGGTGGAGAGCAGTGTTGGTGGTTGGGAGGGGGAGGGGAGGGCGGCGGCGGGCGCCGTGCTCCGGCGACTGCGAGTAGTCGTGATCCGGCGACTGCGAGTAGTCGTAGTTCTGTAGGCCTGTGGCCCCTCCTTGGCGTGCGTCGCCTGCGAGCCGGAGTGCGCGGCGCGGTGTGTGTGTGTGTGGTGGGGGGGGGGGGGGTAGGGGGTAGGGGGGGGGTTGGGGGTTAGCATTCGCCTAGAGCCGCTGCCCGTGGCGTCCAATAAAGATACCAAGTGCCGAGGGTCGGAACCCACGGGATCTCGTCGCCCCCTCCATTGGGGAGAGCCCACTCCATGGACGCCGTGGGCGGGCAGCGAGGTGAGCAGTGTGTAGCGAGTGGCGGGCATGTAGGGACCTGGCCGCGCGGGGTCTGCTCCAAAAGCTCCATGCACATGTCGAGGTTTAGGTTGTCGAGGTTGCGCCCGACCACAACGGATACTGACACCAGCACGTCGCACGACGCACGATGCTGGCGCCACCTTACTGCTTACTCGGCGCGACATGCCGACAGGTAGCGACCAACGTTCGGCTACTTACGTGCATCTTTCCAGCCGGCCCAGCCTTTGTGATTCGCGGGTGCTGGAGTGTGCGCAGGCACAGTGATCGTGATGCCATGCCATGGGATGGAGGCCTTCGGCGAGGCCACGGCCACAGGATGCGGATGGATGCCTTCGATCACGGGATGGATGCCTTCGACAGTCGGCACCCAGTGTCCTTGCGCGGCGCGCGCGAGCTTGGGGTAGCGCGCAGGCGTCAGGAAGCGGAGCGCCCGCACAACCAAAAGCGCGCGCGCACCCAGTTGCTCTACACCTCCCACCAGCGCCCCCGCAGTCACCGACCGGGCGCAGCAAGTTGTCAATTGACCGGCAGCGGCAGGTGAAAAGAAAACATCTTGGAGGAGGCGGCCGGTGCTGAAGGTGCCATGCGCATCTGCTCAATTCTTGGGTTTTGTTCGAGCTGCCCCTGCGATGTCAAAACGGGCCCAACCGGCCGCGTCCGCCAGCTCCTCTAGTGCTCCAGCATCGCATTTCGTCAGGTACGAACGCGAGGACGACGGCTCGCGCAAGCTCGCAGAGCACTTCGTGAAGTTTGTGGCCGAGCAGATGCTGGGCGGCATGGATCGAGCGGAGCGCCTATCGTTCGCGCCCTTCCAGCTTGGCTTGGACGATTCGCACGTCGAGGTGCTGGAGAACGTGGGCGTCATCAAAAGGAAGGACAACACCTTCCTCGCGGAGCGTGGCGACATCTTCTACGTCCCCGCAGCAGAGCGCGACCGGTGCGCGCGCGCGGGCGACGCGGTGCGCGAGCTTGAGGGGCGGATCGAGTTGGTATGGCAGGAGCCAGCGGCCGTAGAGGAGCGGCCGCACCAGGCCCAGCGTCTCGTTGAGAAGGTGCGTCATGCCGGCCGACTACCGCGTGCCGCCCCTCTACTCCCACCCCTCTCCCTCCTCCACGGCCGCAGGCACCGGAGAAGATGGACGCACTTGGGGGGGACGTGCAGATGTGTTGAACCCATAGGCGGGCTACAGCGGCAGCAGCGCTTCGTTGGCGGAGCCGCCGCTCGCGCTCTGGAGTTTGGGCGCGCCGGGAGGCCCGCCCGCGCTGCCCACGTCTCAGAAGACCTACAACTCACCGATGCAACGCCTGTTGCGCGCACCGCCGGGGATGGAGAACGGGATGAGGACGAGGCTGGAGGGGTCCGCGCTGGGCGGCATCATCGCAGCACCGGCAGAAGAAGGCTTCTCGCGGGTGGAGGTCATTGAGCACTGCGTGCAGGTCGCAGGCTTCGACATCGAGACAGCAGAGGGGGCAGAGCCACCGCCACTTTTCATTGCCATGACGAGCAAGGCGCCAACTTTCAGCGAGCGGGTGCCCCCCCCCCTTTCACACTCACACACACATGCACACACACACACACACACACACACACACACACACACACACACACACACACACACACACACACACACACACACACACACACACACACACACACACACACACACTCATGCACACACTCATGCACACACACACATGTACATGCCCCCCCCCCCCCCCCCCAAGAAGAAATCCTGGGGGTCTTGGTCCCCCGCGATCCCGACATCCACCAGCGTTTGGTGGGAGGCGGCGGGCTCACGGCGGCGGAGCTGTGGGAGAAGGTAGACCCGTTGGGGGTGGGCGACCGTTTCTCCCTGCAATCGCAGTACGGACGAACGCTGGTATCGTTCGTCAAGCAGGCGACCGGGGATTTCCCGGCCCACTTGAAGTCCTCAGAGATCGACATGTGGCAGTAGAGCTACCGTGTAAATTATGCGGCGTTTCACATGTCGAGTTTGTCATGCGGGGTATGCCATTGACATGACATTGGGAAATTCTTTTGACCCGGCAGAAAAATTCTTTTTTGAAAGGGCGTGCAATGGAGCAGCTCGCGAATCGCGAGTTCCGGCCGCCTCCACCGTTTTGGACCCTGAAGTCGCCGGCCGACCTTCCGAGCAGCACGGAAGAGGAAAAGACCATCAAGCGAATCGCGCAAAACCTCCCGGCGATGAACGTTTGGGCCGCGGATGGCTCGCCCGGCGTTCCAGTCGACGTCGTTATGATTGTCGTGCCAACTGAGGCTGTCACGCTCGGGCCTCGATGGAGCTCATTTCGCAAGAACGGTGGCCTGTGGGTCCAAAGCGATGCAGTAGACGGTGGAATTTCGACCCGTGACAAGCTTGATCTGCGAGAATTCGCAACCTCCTACGCGTCTATATTCAAGACGCTGGGAATGGGAAGCGAGAGTGTGGTAGCAATCGTGGGCTACCACGCCGACGCGTCGGGGATGACGGCCAACGGGCCCCAGCTGCCGCCGGACTTCCCCGCCCGCAATGCCCCCAAACTTCACTGGATGCAACCGACCTTCGCCCCGTTGCGGTCCTTTGTGATGGCCTCCGTTACCGAGCACTTGGTGAGCTGCGACCTGGGGGAAGTGCAAGTAACGTCTGGCTATGCGCACCTGCTCGCTGCTGCTCACCACTTTGAGGCATTCCGCCGCGGCGGCGAGGTCAACGGGCGCCTTTGGGGGGAGGGGTTGCGGAGGCAGACAACGGCCCGAGAGCACGAGCATCCCCACACGTGCCCCCTCTCTTATCTAATTTGCATGTGATAGGGTCATGCTCGGTAACCGCGACCTGCAAGGGTACTGGGGAGGCTCGATTTTGGGCGATCTCGGCGTCTTGTACGTGGCGACGGCGTTTGTGGCGTTGCGGGCGGTGCAGCGGGTCGTCAACCCGAACTCGCGTGGAGAGCTCGGACGGCCCGTCGACCTCATAATCGAGGAGGCGCAGCGCTGGCACCTGGACGCTAAGTGCCTTAGCCTCCACGCCCCCCGAGGCGCAGGCGCAAAGGGATGGGCGTTCGTAATCACCGCAGGCAACCATGGGGCGGCATGGGGATCCACTTGGGCATTCCACCGGCGGCGAGGGACGTGGAAGGCTAAGGGGTGCGGCCGGGCGGAGGGGGTGCAGAGGCCGCCGCAGATGCCATCAGTCGACCCGGCGGCGGGCGCGGCGCCGGTTTTTGGCATTGGATTGGCGCTGTGGGGATAAGTCATCGTTAGAGTGTGTACTGTACACAACAAGATCTGTCCAGAATGTGAATGATACTTGATACGCCTTACCGCTTACGCGACGCGAGGCGAGGTGCGAAGCGAGCCCATACGGCCGCCGCCGGGCTGGAGCACGCCGCTGCCCCAGGCGCGCTCGAGCGCGACTCGCAGCGCCACGCCGCCAGCCCGCCCGAGGAACACATTGGGCGTTTGGCACTGAAGAGCGACCAAGAGAAATACCTCGCGCTTAGAGCCTCTTCCCAGGACCCAGCCCATGCTTTGCTCATGCTTCGGTGTGAATCACGCCCCTCGCCCGCTGTGAAAATAGTTGGCGGTGGATTTTTTCGCCAGTCAATAGAGCATGAAAATACCTTTCAGACGGTACCTTCCTGTCCTTCAGAGTCGAAGAACTCGTCCTCTGCCCTCGACAAAGACAAACTCGGCCTCCGACTTTAGCGTGCGCCTCAGCTTGGCGGTCTGCACGCGCATGATCGCCTCGTTCGTCCCGCCGCCGTGGCAGCACAGGACGCGAGGGAGTGCGGCGGCCGCACCGAGCGAGGTTGCTGCGACGGCGGCTCTGGTGAGTCGCATGGTGCGCGAGCTCTGCTCGCTGAGCAGGATATTGCCTGCTTGTGCTCGATGGGACTCAAAAAAAAAATTGCTAGCTCAAAAAACCGGCACACCAATCTCCCTTCCTCTCTCTATCCTCTCTTGGAGCTCCAGAGTCCACACCCCCCTGCCCCGGGATCGCGTACAAGCTATGGCTACCGTAGGCCACACTAGCGTCGCTGGGGGTTCCCTGCCCTAGATGGGAAGCTGGCCGCTGATCCGAAGACCGACTGCACCAGGGCGCCTAGATATACTCGAGGTGAGCGAGGGTGAAGTTACGCCTTAAATGCCGGCCTCTCTACTGTGGACCTTACTCCGAGCTCGTTGGCTCCTCCTATTCCCCCACCCCCCCTCCCCCCCCACTCTCTCCGAGCAAGGGCGTGCGCTACGTCCCCAAGGGGGGGGGGACGTGGGGGGGAGGTGTGGCGCTTAGGTTGTGGCGTTTGGGTTGTTGTGGGGCACCCAAACGGTTTCGGTTTTCCTCCTTGGTGCCCCGAGTAGAGCGCGATCTCCCCTGGAGTCTGTCGCGCCCGTTCTGTCTAAGCTCGAGGTTCAACCTTCCAGTTGATCCTTATCGGACTGGTGAGGTCTGCCTAGCCGTCGTAGTGTAGTGCCTGGGGTGCGTCTGCGTCGGTGCTACACACACTCGGCAGGACGCTGCTCAAGGTCGTTGCTGCTGGTCGTCGCTGTTTGTTAAACGAATTTCGCCATGGTGTTTTTTCTTTTTATGCTTATGGCAGTAAAAAGAAACGGAAACGTGTGCGGCAGGCGCGGGCTCGGTCGATATCCCATACTTCGACTCACATCTTCACTGCTGCGGTGTGTGCCCGGGGAGGCGCGGCGGCGGGGTGGATTGAGAAGGTCTCAGAATGCAGAGAAGCTGCAGGCGTGCAGAGGCGCGCGCTGCAGTTTCTCTGATCGGGCCGCTGGCGGTGTGCGCGAGACGGCGTGGTGAGGCGTGAGGCAGGCTATTGTAGTGGGGTGCGGGCTGCGTCTAAGCGTATGCGTGCACATGGTGCTGTATGCTGTGTGTGCAAGCAGGCTGACAGGCTGTGCACAGCAGACTGGGCGGATGAGCGAGCGCGCGTGCGGGCGTGCGTGCGCGCCTGAGCCTGCGCGGTGCCGTCGCACTCGGACTCGCGGCGCGTCCTAGTACAGTCGCTTGTGGGATGCCAGAAGCAGTCTGCAGAGCCTGCACAGGGCGCAAAAAAGGCGCAGGTGTGCTGGTGAGGTGTGCTGCGGCGCGCGTCGCGGCGTGAGTGGATATGCGGCTTGCTCTGGTGGTGCGAGGGGCGCGTGGCTGGTGCGGGCGGCGCGGGACGGCCATGGGGCGCCAGCACAGGGCAGACGCACATGAGACACAGGCTTCTGGGCGCTACGCGTGATTGCGTGCGCGCGGGGACGTACGCGCAGTTTTCACGCGGTGTGCGTGGAGAAGGGCATGAGAGGCGCCGGCCGCGCGTGTGTTGTCGTGTGGGAGTTCGGAGTATGCCCGGAGGGCGTGCCCGTAGGCGACTAGACTTCGCACTGGCGCCGGAGGCCCCAGATATGGGACTCTTCGCGCCACCGCCAACCACTCTTGTTTTGAGCTTAGCCTTCGTGTTATGAAACAACTTGTTTTTTTTTTAAATGAACTCGGGGGCACGGGACGCGGCACAAACGGGGCACAAACGCCAGGCTACAAAGACGGGGAGGCACGTAGTGACGCAGGGGAGTCTAGGCGACGGCGGCGTCCTCCGACGCCGCGGCGAGCCTGAGCTCGGTCGCAATCTCTTCCGCCGCCGCGAGCTGCAGCGCGACTGACATGCGCTGGGCCTGCAGCGAAAGCCACGACCGCGTCGACCAGCTCGCCTCGTCCTCGTGCTGCCGCTTCGAGAGCTTGTTGCGCACCTTGTCCTTCATCTGGTAGAACAGCCGTTTGACCGCGTTGCACCACCCGCCGAAGGTTTCAAACAGGTACATCTGCACGTCGGTGTCCGAGCGCGAGAGGGCGTGCGCGTAGTCCGCCTTCTTGTACGCCACATAGCCGCCGCCGTCGCTCGGCCTGAAGTCGCCGTCCCCGACAGCGCCGCGCTGCTCGAGGCCGAAGACGTCCGCGCTCGTGCCGGGCTCGGTGTTTTCTTTCGCCCAGTACCTCGATGAGGTGACTTGGACCACTAAGAATTGGCTGGGGCTGCAGAAGCAGCGTATCTCGGTCGTTCTTCACACGGCAATCGCAGAGCAGGTCGTGAATGAGCTTGCCTGTGGCGGGGGTGGGCGGGTGCACGGAGCTAAGTGCCTCGCCACCCTCGCAGGAGTCGCTTAGGCGGCTCCCGTGGTGTACCTGTGTTAGTGCCAGTGCGAGCCAGTCCCGTGCCCAGTCCTGTGCCCAGTGTCGTGCGAGGGGGTTTCCTTGTAAAATTCTTTTTTGACGCTGGGGACGCGGGAAACGCGCCCGCCCCCTCCTCTTTCCGGTGAAGGCTGTGCATATGGACTCGCCGCAGGTCTACGAGCCACTCGAGCCAACGCTCAAATCGGGATGGCTGGAGAAGCGGCCGTCCGACGCGCTCCGCCGCTCGCTCCCGCTCTCGGGCTGGCGGCGGCGCTGGTTCGACCTCACGCCATCGCAGCTGATTTGGCGGACCGGCCCTGGGCAGGAGGGAAAGGGCTCGCTCCCGCTGGCGCAGGCGTCGGTCCACGCGCCGTGCGCCTCGCTCCGCGCGACGCTCGACGGCGAGATTGCCGTCGAGCTCCTGCTGTGGCCGTCCGGCTCCGACGGCGATCCGCTCCTCTTTAGCCTCACAGACTGCCAGGTTTGAGCAGCGTCGCACCGCCACGCCGCCGCTGCGACCCGCGTGCCGATTGGCCGCGACAGCCTCTGCCCTGCTCACGCTCGCCTGCCCCCCGACCGCCCGCCTGCCACTGAGCCGAGTCTGCTGCCCCTGCTGCCCCTCCAGGCGTCCGTGACGCTGCCCCTGCGCGCGGCGTCGGCGGATGAGGCGCATGAGTGGGCGAGCGCGCTTGCGTGCGCCGCCCGGCTCGCAAGCGAGGAGGCGTCGCCCTACCTGCCCTTCGAGGCGGGAGGCGGGCGGGCGTCCACGCGCAGCAGCAGCCTGCACACGCCCCACTCTGCCGGCAGTCCCTGCCGGCGGCAAGGCGCGGCCGCCTTCGAGGCGGCGCTCGAGGCGGTCTTCACGAGCGACTCGCCCGACTCCTCCCGCCGACTCCGACATGTGTATGTGCAGCCGCCGGAGGCGGACGTCTCGCAAGTGGCGGATGGCGACCCCGTGCAGGAGATCGCGGCGGGTTGCGGGACAATGCAGGAGGTTGTGAGCTCGCCGGAGCAAGACGGCGCCCACCTGCTGCGCGACGGATGGGCGCTTGGCACCGGCTTCCGCCTCTCGTCGCCTCTCCTCTCCCACCAAAGGCAATGCGGCGCCACCACCGCCCCTGCCACCTCCTCCTCCCTGCCGCCGCCGCGGCCAACCGCAACGTCGCCACAGCTCTCGCTGCCAGTCTCGTCACCACAAGTGTCTTCTTCTTGCGGAAGCGCGCGGTCGCTTCCCTTGCCCCGGCGGTGGCCGTCGCTGCCTTCGTCGCTGCCTCCCTCCTCGCCGCAGCCCTCCTCGCCGCCGCCCTCGTCGCCGCCGCTTGTGCCACTGCCCTCATCACCGCCGCCCTCTGTGCCACTGCACGCGCCGTCGCCGCCACTGTCGCTGCCTCCCTCCTCGCCGCTGCTTTGGGATGCGACGTCCGCGCTGCGTCGGAGCAGAGACCTGCCTCAAGCTCCCTCCACGCAGCTAGGCCGCAACGCGCCCGCCGCCACCGCCGCCGCCGCCACCGCCGCTGCCGCCGCCGCCGCCGCCGCCGCAACCACCACCCCGTCCACGCTGCCATCTGCAGCACGGCCCACGGCGCCGCTGCAGGAAGGTTCCGTGGAGCCTCCGGGAGGGTTACAGGAAGGTTCCGAGGAGGGCTCGGGAAAGCTCGGCGCGGCCCAGCAAGCGCTCACGCCTCTGAGCAGCCGCGTCGCTGCCGCCGTCGACGGCGCTATGTCGCGCTATGGGCCACCGCTTGCCCTCTCTTCCGCCCTCTCCCCCGCCCTCTCTCCCGCCCTCTCTCCCGCTCTCTCGATGGCGGCAGTTGTTTCGAGCGGGATCGGATCGCCGCGGCCGCCCTCGCCACCCCCGCCGCCGTCGCCGCCGTCGCAGCAGCCCTCGCCCCCCTTGCCTCCCTCGCCTCCCTCGCCCCCCTCGCCCTCGTCGCACCTCCTGCGCCCGCCACGTCTCTCGCTCAACGCGCCGCTTTCGCCATCGTCGCACTCACAGCTATCACTCTCGCCGCCGCCGCCAGTCTCGTCATCGCCGCCGCCAGCAGCGTCGCCGACGCCGCCATCGGCATCCAGCCTCGCCTCCACGCCCGCTGGCCGCCCCTCGCCAACGCCGCCGCTCGACCTGGTTCTCTCGCCGCCGCCAGACGCGTGCCCCTCGCCGCCGCCGCTGCGCTTGCCGCCCACACCCCAAGCACCGCAGTCGAGCCAGCTCGCGGCGCCGCCACGCAGCCGCAGCCTCAGCCGCCGCCGCTTCGCCGAGAGCGATCAGGAGGCGGCGGCGACCGCCTCAGACGCCTCCTCCCCTGCCGCGCCGGTCGCCGTTCGCTTGGCCGCATCGCTGCCGCCCTGGCGGAGGGAGCATTCGCAGCAGCAGGAGCAACCTAGATGCTGCAGACCCGCGTACTCGGATCGAGGACGAGCAGCGTATCGACCGGTACGAGCAGCCGCATTCCCTGGATGTTGCACGCCCGCGGTCCACCGAATGCCCTGCTCTGTTTTACCCACACGCCCTGAGCACCCTGCATCCCCTCGCTAGGAGGAGCAGCTGAGGCCCCCGGGCCGAGCGCGCTGTGTCGTTGAGAACTGCGCGCGCCCTGGCGCTGCATGGCCATCCTGCGCGTGGGCGGCGTTCTTCACAGCTTGTCGGTGTGAACAGGCATCGCTCGCGCCAGCGAGCTCGAGGCGAACGGCGCGCACCGCCTCGCTGCAGAGGCGCTGTTCACAGCTTGCGGTCTCGTGTTGTGGTGAGAACCGAGTCTGATCACGACGCTGGCTGTGAACAGGTGCTCGCCATCGGCCTCGAGGTCTTCAAGGCGTCCGTCGACCGCAGGATCGCCGATGTCGTTCCGCCGTCTGCTGCGCTTGCGGCGGCTTGTGTCGCCGAATCACTGTAGAGGTGATGTCAAGAGTCAATCGAAAAGCGGCACATCGGGTGCACCTTTCTACTGTGTAGCCTCCGCCCCCCACCGCTGGCTGAGTCCACGCGGGTCAGGGTGCCGAGCTGTTGTAAAAACGCTCCGTAGAGAGCCACCAGACAGACTGAGCCAGTGGCTGAGGCGCTGAGCCGTCAGTCCCAGGCCCCGGCGGGCCCCAGGTCCCAACCCCAGAGACCGCCTAAGCACCTAAGCGGCCTAAGCGGGGGGGGGGGGGGGGGGCGCTTAGGGTGCTTAGGTGCTTAGGTCGCCCTCGCGAGCGTAGCTACGTGCTGACATTATCATACGAGTGATCCATGGAGTGATCCTGAGTACCCTCATGGATATGCCTGCCTATCCATAGCCTATCGCTAAGTACGAGATTGCGGCCTCACAAAGCCGCAAGGCTTGCAGGTGTGTCGCAGCTCAGGTATGAGGTCCCTGGCTACGGGACGGCGACCTTCGACCTGAAGCACGAGAAGGCCGCGGGCGACCGCGAGCCGGTGCAGGCGGCGGAGCGCTCGTTCGTCGAGCGCACCGCGCCGCGGAAGGAGGAGCTGACGGAGGAGCAGAAGGATGCTCGGGCCGCGGCTCGCAGGGCCAAAAAGGCCCGGCAGAAGGCGAACAAGGCGGAGAAGGCTGCGGCGGCGGCTGCGAGCGAGGCTGAGCGTGCGGACTACCCGCACGCGCAGCTGCGCGAGAACGTCGAGTTCGTCATGGACGGCCTGGAGGCTGCGACGCAGGCGGCGCGCAAGGCGCAACCCAGCGGGGTCCAATATTCAGGTCGCCTACTCGCTGCCTCCCGAGGGGGGCAGCGGGTTCGGCGACCTGGTGTACGCCACGGTCCCTCTGGGCTCCGTGGCGACCAAGGTCGCCCGGGACT
The DNA here is from genome assembly GCF_000372725.1 of Emiliania huxleyi CCMP1516. Taxonomy (NCBI): domain Eukaryota; phylum Haptophyta; order Isochrysidales; family Noelaerhabdaceae; genus Emiliania; species Emiliania huxleyi. The sequence continues at coordinate 453,216 of NW_005197877.1, read as the reverse complement.
GGCTCGCCAACGAGCTCTACGAGCCGTCCCGGGGCGGCAAAATTGATGCGGCCTGCAGGGACCGAAAGGTCGCCGACCTGATCACGGCTGCCGGCGCCTCGGCGCCGGCCGACGCCGTGTTCGGCGGCAGGTTCGCGACGGGCGAGACGCCCCGCTCGACGACCTCCGCCTCCGAGGCGGACGAGGGCGACGGCGCCGGCGGCGATGGCGGGACCGGCTTCGACCTGTTCGGGCCGGACCCGGGCGAGTTATCACCCCCCCCCCCGCGGCCATTCGGCGGATAAAAGTTTATCGAACGAACGGGAAGGGAGCGGGGGGCGCCCAGTAGGGCGCCGGCGCCCCAGCGTAGAGGGCCTCGTGTAGCCCTCCTTTTGGTAATTTAAAAAGTTTATCGAAACGGCTTCGCTTGAAACCCGCCCGGTCTTGGCCGATTTCGCTCAATGTCGAGCCGTTTAGCCGCCCAAGCACCCGCCCCGCGCTCGGCCTAGAGTGCCCGTGCAAGTGCGCGCTCTTCAAGTTGAGGCCGACGCGACCCGGCTCCTTCGAATGCGTGTCCGCGACGACGCACCCGCCCCGCCCTTAGCCGCCCACGGAGCCATCTGCGCGCCCACCGTCGGCGACGCCACACCTCATTTGCAGCTACAGCCTTCCGATCATGGCTGCTGCTCGATGCACGGCGGATCGAGCTACTTCAGCACCACGTGCATCTGCGCCGCGCGAAATGTATCGCCCAAAACCAATCGCACGGAAATTCCTGGGTGTGTGGAGAAATCTACCTTACCTAACCTTACCTTACCTCACAAAGCTCACGATCCGATCGAGCCCTCGAATATCACACGCACGCACGTGGGGAGCTGGGAACGGCTACTCCCCTCGGTCGGCGTCGGCGACAAGTAAGTACGCAAGCAAGGGGAGAATCGGACTGGACACCGGCGAAGATAAGTTTGGTCCAGAAGTCATCAACAATCGTGCTGATAACAGAAGTTGCCTCGCCCTAAGTTCAGGCATCGTTTGCACTGGGTCCCTGCTTGAGTAATCGCTGGCCAGGACTTGCTCGACGACTCACCCAGCTCCCCGTCGTCGTAGTCGTCGTCACACCGTTCTCGATAGCCTGATTCTTGAGCCGCTCACTGAGATCGTTGGCAGCCTTCTCGTAGCGAGCCGCCCATCGGCCGCTTCTGGGCGTCCTTGTATGGGGTCTGCACACAGACATTCGTGCCATTCTTGCCTTTCCCCTGCACCGTCGACCAGGAGCGCCCACTTGAAGTTGCGGGAGTCGATGTTGTACAAAGCATCCGTCTCACCCCATGAGTTGGAGGCTTGCATGCTCTCACCACAGCACTGTCATCAGCGTACTGGATGCAGACCGCGTGCAACCCGTGTCCACCCACGCTCTTGGTGATCACGCCAATCATGCACAAGCCGTTGGCCCACTTTTTCATTGTGTCGTGTGCTTTGTCGAAGCTGGTAATCTTGCCTCCATGCTCGACTTTGATCTGATAAGCCTCCTTCTTCTCAAGCGTCGGGACCCATGCTTCCTTTTTCCCCGACACGCCGTTCCATTCCTCACACATCGCAAGCGGATCATGGCCCTCCCAGCAGTCGCACAGCGTCTCGACCTTTGCGAAAAGATGCGCTTGCTCAATGTACAATGACGATGCCATACTTGCTACAATCCGTTGACGACGACCGTCGAGAACGCGTGTCCACAGCACGTGCCGAACTTCCCTTGGTTGTTGTGGGGAGCCGCCATGCGAACTACCATCTGGACTAGTGGGGGCGGATTTTTAGACCTTGTAGTTGGCCCGACCGTCGCGCGCTGCGTCAGCTTTCGGCACGGGCCCGATGCGCGCGCTTGCTTTTTATGCTTTTTCGAACGGCTGATCAGGGAGCGCACGAAAACGAACGAACGTTCGTGAAATCCGGTCGAACTTAGGGGAAAAAGAATCTTAGGAAAAAGAAAATCGGCGTGAAAAGTACGTTCGTTCGGCGTGCAGTTCAGCCAAGAGCCGCAGCCTGAACGAACGAACTCGCGCCACTCCACTCATTCATGGCCCTGAGATGAAAAATTACGACCAATTATGTTAGTTGTTACCAAATCCACACACAAACACACGCTCAGCAACGCCGTCGGGGGCGGGCCAAACTCTCTTTTCGAGCGAGGTGAGCGTGCCGATGAAGTTGCTCGAGGTGTGATCAGGAGCTGGTGCGCCGAGGCCACAGACGCGTCTGACTCCTGCGGCGCGGCTGGCCACTACGTGACCTGTGGCCATTCCGGGCCCACGTGACTCGCCCTTTGACCCCTGTCCCACGCGCCCCCACACCAACCCTTCCCCGCTGCGCACCTCACTGCGCCTTCTTGTCCTCGGCGGGCGAGGGCGCGGCCGCCGACGCGCCGGCGCGGGTGGTCCACTCAATGGCACGTTGACGCCCTGCTTAGCGGGTACCGCCAGCAGGGCTGGGGTGTCCGCCCATGCGAGTTGATGCATGTGGTACAGGTGGCCCGCGATGCCGTGAATGGCGCTCGAGTACTCGTAGTACGGCAGCCCAAAGTCCTTCGCGCACTGCTGGACGACGGGCTTGATCTTGAGCTGGTTCTCGTACGAGAGCGAAGGGAAGAGGTGATGCTCGATCTGCATCTCGAGCATGCCAGTGATGTAGCAGAGCGCGCCGAGGGTACCGTTGAAATTGGACGAGGTGAGCAGCTGGTGGGCGCCCCAGTCGCCCCCCTCCTGGAAGCGCGCGTGCAACGCGTTCGACTCGTTGACGTGGGAGAGGTGGAAGCACAGGACGATGGTGAGGTTGGCCATGCCCACCGACAGCCCCGAAAGGAGCCATGCCTCGCCGTATGTATCCCGCGTGAAGAAGGGGAGGAGGTGGAGGGCAAAGAGGTAGAAGGTGCCCTTGAGCATGCTCGTGCGGCAGACGATGTGCTTGTCGATGCACGAGACGACCGACGCGAAGACGAGGACGATCTGGAGGGGGGCCTGGAAGATGTGCAAAGGCGTCCACGAAACGTCCTCGCACAGCCGGAACGGGTCCAAGATCTCATCTGGGTCGTACTCGTGGCGCTGGCAGTGGGGGCGGAGGAGACGACAAGGTTAGTGTAGGTGGGCATCCGGGGAGATGGGGGAGATGCGGGAAGATGTGGGGAGATAAGGGGAGGAGTGGGGAGATGTGTGAGGAGATGTGGGGGTTGTGTACACGCCTTGCTGTGGGGGTGGTGCTGGATGACGTGCTCGAGATGCCAAGAGTCCGATGGGAAGAGCATCGTCATGTCAAAGAACTCCCACGTGAGCCAGTTCTGCATGCGCCCGTGGATGGCCTCGTGGCCGATGCCCGTGAGGCACATCCGCGTCCACATGTTGATGAACGCGAGGGCAATGACGGTCGGACCAAGGGGGAGGAAGCATACAGCGTACCAGGAGCCGAGGAAGGCGCCAAACACGGCAGACACCTTGAAGACATAGGGCCACGTGACCGCCGCAACGCCCGTGGTCATCCCCATCGCCTGCACGCGCCGCTTGCACTCCTGGAAGAAGCCGTTCTCCTCAAACGTGTAGTCGCACGCCTCAATGGCGGCCACGTCATCCGGTTTCGGCTCGGCCACACGGTACTTTGCCAGGAGCGTCTCGGGCACGCCGCGCATGTGGTGCGAGTGGAAGAGCGCGGAGATGTCGGTCCCCATGCTCTGCGACAGCGGCAGCGGGCCGCCCGGGTGAGCCTTGATGAACGCCGTCAGGTCGTAGAACTGCGAGTCCAGCCGCCAGAGTTGCGGCGGCGACTTGGGCGGCTTCACCCGCGTGACGGCGGGCTTCTCCGACGGCGCGGGCGCGGGTGCGAGGCTGATGCTCGCGTCGGGGTCGACCGACACGGGAGTGGCGGTGGCGTGCGCGCGCAGCGTAGTCGGCTGCTCAGGCAAGGGAGCTGTTGACTTTACGCGTGGCCTGCCATCACTGCCCAGCGACAGGCACTGGGGCTCCGTCGCAATGAGCTTGCAGAAGCGGCCCGAGAGCATCATGAGGGCAAATGTAGACGCGACAAAGCTGAAATTGATGATCACCATCCACGTCCCGCCCGTGATGACGGTGCCGGCCGCGGTCGCCAGAGTTTGACACACGTCCCAGCCTTTGCCGGGCTCCGCTCCGGCGGGCGGCTGGAAGTTGCCGATCCAGAACGCTGTCGCGCCCGCATGCTCGATTTCCTCCGAGCTTTGCACGCATGCGAGAGCCGCGTTTGGCCCACACAGGGCCGCGCAGACCCAGTGCGTGGACGGCTCGGCGGTGATGTGATACGAGCCAAAGGCAAAGGCAGCGGCTGCAGTGTGCAGGCTCATCGCTCAAGCGTGAAGTGATTTTGCTGCGGTGTTTCTTTTTTTGTGTCCCCCATAACGCGCTGGTGTCCAGTCCGAGCCTGACTGTTCTTCACCTTTCTACCTAACCTAAACGTGCGTGACATTATTTTTTCACATTCTTTTCTCGCGATGACCACCCCGCCGCGCCGCCGCTCGCGCCGCCTCGCCTCCGCCTCCACCGCCGCTCCCTCGCCAGACGCGCCGCCGCCCGCCCGCCTGCTCGACCTTCCCAGGGAGCTCCTCGAGCGCGTCCTCTCCCGCTTCGACAGCCCCGCCGACATCGCTCGCGTCGCGGCCGTCTCGCTCCTCTTTCGCTCGCTCGCGGAGCAGGGCATCCGCTTGTGGGCGCAAGAGCGCGGCTTCGAGCTGCCGGCGCAGCCCGAGGACGAGGACTGCGCCGTGCGGTGGCTGTGCTTCGCTGCGTTGCTGCACGAGTCCAACCGGCCGGCGAGGGCGGGTGCAGGCGCTCGGCACAGCCTCTTCATCGACGGCGAGGGGCGGCTCTCGTCGTGCGGGTCAGCGGCAACGGAGGAGGAGGAGGAGGAGGAGGAGGAGGAGGAGGAGGACGACGACGAGGAGGACGAGGAGGAGTTTCCAGGCCTTCTCGGCCACGGTGAGGGCGTGCTGCGGCTCTACACTCCGACCCGCCTCCCGTCAACGCTGGGTGAAGAGCGCGCCGTGAGCGTGGCGGCTGGAGTTGGCCACAGCGTCGCCATCACCGCCGACAGCGCTGTCTGGAGCTGGGGTGAGGGAAACTTTGGCTGCTTGGGCCACGGCGACGCGCAGCACCAGCTGCTGCCCAAGAAGGTCGAGGCCTTTGCAGGCCGGCGCGTCGTCGCTGTCTCGGCGGGATACTTCCACAGCCTCGCCGTCACCGCCGACGGCGCCCTCTGGAGCTGGGGCTTTGGACTCTTTGGCAAGCTGGGCCACGGCGACCAGCAGGACCAGCTGCTGCCCAAGAAGATCGAGGCCTTCGCAGGGCGGCGCGTCGTCGCTGTGTCAGCAGGGCAGTATCACAACATGGCAATCACTGCCGACGGCGCCGTCTGGAGCTGGGGCGATGGAGACTGGGGCCAGCTGAGCCACGGCGACCAGCAGGCCCAGTGGCAGCCGAAGAAGATCGAGGCCTTCGCTGGGCGGCGCGTCGTCGCTGTCTCGGCTGGAGCCCATCACAGCTTCGCCATCACCGCCGACGGCGCTGTCTGGAGCTGGGGCGATGGCGATGATGGCAAGCTGGGCCACGGCGACGGGCAGACCCAGTGGCAGCTGCTGCCGAAGAAGATCGAGGCCTTTACTGGGCAGCGCGTCATCGCTGTGTCGGCTGGAGATGGCCACAGCCTCGCCATCACCGCCGACGGCGCCGTCTGGAGCTGGGGCGATGACGAGGATGGCAAGCTGGGCCACGGCGACGAGGAGCACCAGCTGCTCCAGCTGCTGCCCAAGAAGGTTGAGGCCTTTGCTGGGCGGCGCGTGGTCGCTGTGTCGGCTGGAGCACTCCACAGCCTCGCCACCACGGCCGACGGCGCTGTTTATGCTTGGGGCCTGGGCGAATACGGCTGCTTGGGCCACGGAGAGGACCGGTCGAACCAGCTGCTGCCCAAGAAGATCGAGGTGTGGTCGCGGGAGTGAGAAGCGGGGAACCGGGACCGGGGTGTGCGTGCGAGGGAAGGGCTGAACAGATGTCATCATGTTTGATGCTTCGTGTCCCCCTCTTCGGCCCCTTGCTCCCTACGACGATATCAATGAATCCGTACCCGCCGTCTACGAATGCAACGTTTGCACGTGTCCCTCACAGTCGCGCACACACACACCGCACACTTTCACAACTGCTCTCCTACACATGCTGTAGAGCCGTACTGGTCATCGGGTACAGACCATGCATGCCGCGGCTGAGCGCCCGGGCACAAGAGGAGGGCGCAAGGGGAGCTGAGGGGGGAGGGCAACGGCGGGAGCCGAGCGTCACAACGCAGCAGAGTGGCTGCTGCGCTGAGACGAGAGCGGAGGGCCGGCAGTAAGGGCGTCTACGCCCTTACCGGGAAGAGGGCGGCGACAGAGGGGGGAAGGAGGGGAGGAAGGGGAGGCGAGACGAGAGCGAGAGCGAGGGAGAGCTCGCCGGCGTCGCCTCCGCCGGTCGCAGGTGAGCTCACTTGTACTTCGACTTTGCGACCGAATACAGTAGAGGAAGGTGCCGGCGACGGCGATGGCGGACCCGGCGGCGCCGATGGGGGTGAGCTTGTTGCCGAAGACGAGGACGGTGGCGAGGATGATGCAGACGCGCTTGATCGTGCTTGCGATCGAGTGCGTGATCAGCGAGACCTGGTGCTGGTCCAGCGCGATGAAGGCAACCTGCCGGCGGGGGGGGGGGGGGTTGAGGAGGGGAGGTTGAGGAGGGGCATGAGGGGAGGGCCCTGTTGTGGTAGAAGCTCGTCCCGGCTCCCCTCGGCTTCCCTCGGCTTCCCTCGGCTCCCCTCGGCTCCCCTCGGCTCCCCTCGGCTCCTCTCCTGTGTCCCGGCTAGAGGTAGTACGTAGTAGTAGAGTCCGTCGAGGGCCATCTGGCGGGTGAGCCAGAAGGAGCCGACCTTTGCCGTGGAGGCGGCCCACTGGGAGGCGAAGGAGGCTCCCTCGTAGTAGACGGCGAAGGGGAGGGAGACAGCACGCAGGTGAAGAGCGGCTCGGCGGCCTTGACGGTCTGGGCGAAGGAGACGGTGCCGGCGCCGAGCGCGATCACCGCGCCGGCGTGGCCGAGGGCGCGTGCGCCGCGCCGATGGGGAGGAGCGTCTTCCAGCCATCCATGCCTGTGAGGCACGGGCCGGGTCATGGACGTGGCACGGCGGCAGCCCCGGTCTTCCCTCCCATCCTCACCGATCTTGGGAGGCTTGCGGATGCCGGTGCCCCAGAGGAAGAGGACCCACGGGATGCCGACGAAGAGACTAGGTCCAGCCCTGGGTGAGGCGGGTTGTGACATTTGGCGATTCCGCGACTTACTGGGCCCCTGAGCCGCTACCCGTGTGCGATTTTTGTGGCCCGGGCATGATACTGATAGTAAACGGGTGAGAACCGGCCAAACACAGGCTACAGCCCCACACACGCGCCCGCCATAGCTCCTGGAGAGCATGCGCGAGTGACGCGCTGCAAGCCGCGAGAGTGGCAAGCGGAGGAGCGCACGTTTCGCTGTATAGTCCTCACAGCTCCAACGCGTGTGCTCGCAATCTACGCCGCGGCCTCCGCCTGCGGCATTGCTCTTTGCGCAGCTCGGCGACGCAAGTCCATCAGCAGGGCATCCAATGCGAGCGCACATTGTGCGTACGCCGCGGGCAGGTGGCAGTGCACGGCCGCACACCGCTCCGGCTGTGGCCGCTCGTATGCCCCCGGCAGTGCTGCTAGTCATTAACTTGCGTATTGGGGCCGCGGCAGACTGCTGCTGTGACAGCAGCAGCAGCCTGCTGCTGCCTGATTCAGTCAAGCCAGCGGTGCAGCGAGGCGTGCAGAATTCGCGCGGTTTGGTACCTCCTGAGGCTGAGCGCATTCGAGCCCGTCGACCGGAGTTGGATGGTAACACGCGTCTCACTGAGACGCGGGGTACTGGCCATGGCCGGACTACGCGGAGCGTGAGGTGGCGAGCGGAGCGAGCGACAAAACAACGAGAAAAACACGGATCTGACGCGATGTCACAGAACGTCAGATCTGCCTCACCCTGGGCTGGACCTATCACCTAAAGCCGTGTCAAGAGAGAGCGAGACCACCGTCATCGACATCGTCCACGGCATCGGGAACGCGTTCTGGCACCGCTTGTTTGTGATATTGTACATGACGTTGAGAAATAAGGCCACGAGCGTCTTGCGTCCCGGCGGGCGTGCCACTCATAAAAATTCTCGCCCCGTGGCGCGCGGGACACGCACACGCGACGCGCGGCTGGAGGCTACTTGAAGGAAACCCACTCGTTGCTCTTCTGCGCCTTGAGCTGGCCGAGGGAGGGCGCGTTCCGGCGCGCCACCGCCGCCCTTCGCCGCTCCTCGTCGTCCGCCGCCTCCTTCCGCCTCCTCTTCTCCTCCTCCGCCGCCGCGCGCTTGCGCCGAAACTCGGCATCCGCCTCTGCTGACTGGCGCACCTACGCCACGACTCACCACCACCCAGGTCAGGGCAACGTCTGAGGGCGGGGGGCGCGGTGTCGTGTCTTCGCAGCATCGCACGAACGCACGGGGGGCGACTGCAGCGGAGCTACAGCTGGAGGGCTCGCTTGGGCGGCGGATGCTCTTGGAGAGAGCCGAGAGACAGCCGAGAGATGGCCGAGAGACAGCCGGGAGACAGCCGAGAGACCGCCGAGAGATGGCCGAGATACAGCCGAGATTTGGATGCGTGCTCCTCGCTCCGGCGCACCCGCTCAGCGCGCCTCCCCTCCTCCGCCTCCGCCTCCGCCGCCCGCATCGCGAGGAGCTCCGCCTGCACCGCCGCCCGAGATCACCCGACATCACCCGAGATTCCCCGAGATTCCCCGAGATTCCCCGAGATTCCCCGAGAGGAGCGCCGCCTGCACCGCCGCCTCCACCTCCGCCTCGTCCAAGTGCACCTGTTCACAGCAGTCGGTGTGAAGAGACGCTGTTCACACCTCCACCTCCGCCTCGTCCAAGTGCACCTGTTCACAGCAGTCGGTGTGAAGAGACGCTGTTCACACCTCCACCTCCGCCTCGTCCAAGTGCACCTGTTCACAGCAGTCGGTGTGAAGAGACGCTGTTCACACCTCCACCTCCGCCTCGTCCAAGTGCACCTGTTCACAGCAGTCGGTGTGAAGAGACGCTGTTCACACCTCCACCTCCGCCTCGTCCAAGTGCACCTGTTCACAGCAGTCGGTGTGAAGAGACGCTGTTCACACCTCCACCTCCGCCTCGTCCAAGTGCACCTGTTCACAGCAGTCGGTGTGAAGAGACGCTGTTCACACCTCCACCTCCGCCTCGTCCAAGTGCACCTGTTCACAGCAGTCAGTGTGAAGAGACGCTGTTCACACCTCCACCTCCGCCTCGTCCAAGTGCACCTGTTCACAGCAGTCAGTGTGAAGAGACGCTGTTCACACCTCCACCTCCGCCTCGTCCAAGTGCACCTCCTCCTCCTCCTCCGCCGCCGCCGCCGCGGCCGCGCCGCTAGGCGAATGCGCGCCTGCGGCCGGGAGCGGCGAGACACCCGTCTCCACCACACGCGGACGACTGCACACCCAGACCGGCGAAGGAGAGGGGGATGATCCTAACCGCCATTTCAAAGTTGCAAGGCCCAGCGCACTCACGTTGGAGGCGCTCTCGCTATCTCGGCTGCCTCTGTCTCGGCTGCCTCTCGGCTGCCTCTCGGCTGCCTCTCGGCTGCCTCTCGGCTGCCTCTCGGCCATCTCTCGGCTGCCTCTCGGCCATCTCTCGGCTGCCTCTCGGCCATCTCTCGGCTGCCTCTCGGCTGCCTCTCGGCTGCCTCTCGGCTGCCTCTCGGCTGCCTCTCGGCTGCCTCTCGGCTGCCTCTCGGCTGCCTCCTCGGCTGCCTCTCGGCTGCCTCTCGGCTCCTCTCGGCTCCTCTCGGCTCCTCTCGGCTGCCTCTCGGCCATCTCTCGGCTGCCTCTCGGCTAGCATCTCGCCGCCTGCGGACGCGGCCTCGCCGCCGCCCGCCGTCCCCTCCTTGACGGCCTGCAGCTCTGCCTCGGCCTCATCGCGGGCGAGGGCCCGCTTGGGCGGCTCTCGCCACCTGCTCACAGCTGCAGGTGTGAAGAGGCGCCGTTCATAGCTGCAGGGCTCGCTTGGGCGGCGGATGCTCTTGGAGAGAGCCGAGAGATGGCCGAGAGAATGGCCGAGAGGTGGCCGAGAGGTGGCCGAGAGACAGCCGAGAGACAGCCGAGAGATGGCCGAGAGGTGGCCGAGAGACAGCCGAGAGGCGGCCGAGAGGCAGCCGAGAGACAGCCGCCTGCGTATGATCTTGGAGGCGAGGGTTGCGCTGCTCCACGCCGCGCCGGACACGCGTGAGGCGAGCAGCGCTACCAGCTCGAGGGGCGGGGCGATCGCGCTGTCGTACGTGGCGGGCCTAGAGTCCGGGGTCCAGAGTCGGAGACGAGAGGAGACGCGGAGTCGGAGACGCAGAGGCGGAGACGCAGAGGAGATGCAGAGGCGGAGACGCAGAGGAGATGCAGAGGCGGAGACGCAGAGTCCGATGACCAAGCTGTGAGAGTGGCGAGGGTGAGGGGTGCGGAGACGGTGTGTCGTGCGGTGTGCCGATGGGGTCGATGTGGGCCTCCCGCGGCTCCCTGGCGTCACCTCGTGAGTACACCGAGTCCTAGCAGCGCTGCCTTTCTCCGGGCCGTGGATTCCGCATCTCTACCGGTGGACTCCGCATCTACCGGTGTCGCGGGCCCAAAGCTGCCGCGCAAGAACAGCTGCGCCCGAGGGAAGAGGAGCCAGGAGGCTGCCGCGAGCGCCGCCACGGTGGCGAAGAGGAGCAGCAAGGGCCACCCTCCCGCCTCCGCTCCTGGGCAGGAGGGATGCGGAGGTGGGCTCTCCGGACAGGGAGCCGACGGAGGCGGACAGCTCAACAGCGCGGTGAGGTCGGTGATCACCGGAAGAGCGGACAGCTGCGGCGGAGGCGAGGCTGACAGCAGCGGAGGCGGCAGCGGAGGCGGTAGCGGAGGAGGCACAGGCGGCGGCTTCCCGCAGCAAGAGATGAAAACGCCGGTGATGGTCGGGCAGCAATCGCCGGTGAGGCCCAGGGCGAAGCAATCGGCGTGAGAGGCGCACTTCTTGGCGAGGTCCACGGCCGGTGCGGCGGTGGCGGCAGCGGCGGAGCCGGCGGTGGCGGCGGAGGCGGTGGCGGCAGCTAGCTCACTTGCGCCGGCCGTCATGAATAAAGAAATCGCGGGTTCACTAGCGCATCACACCCCTCTCACGACTGGAAACAAGAAGACAGTGAGCCACCACAGGCGTCGTTGGCGCACATACTGAGCGGCAGCTGCGCTGGAAATAAGGAAGAGGCGCGTCACTTCATGCGGAAGCTCGATAAACACACAGCGAGGGCGACAGCAAGAGTTGAATGGGGGGGCGCCGGACTCAAAAGACACCGCCACATTCCTGAGACGAGCGAGGGCAGCCTCCTTAAAGGCGAAAGGGTCTAGATTTGGGGCGCTCGCCGAAGAGGAGTACGACAAAATAGCGCCCGTGATTGCCTGCACGCTACCCGCACTCCACGGACTCCATACCCGAAAGAAAGAGAAGGGAGCTCGCGGGAGAGGTGACGAGTGAACTACAGGTAGTGGGGAAGGCAGCCTCGATTGCCATACAGACATGGATGCGAAACAACGACAAGACCAAGGCACGGGCAGAGGAACGAGAGAAGAATATAGGGTGGATAAAAAAGCGCCTGTTCACGGCATGGAGGGTGAGCCACACCGAACGTACCGAGCGAAGAGCCGAGCGGAAGGAGGACGGGGAAGATGACTCCGAGGAGGACGAACCAGTGGAAATCCCGTCGTCAGCTGTCACGATGCACCCGAAGGGGACCCCAGCGCCAGCATCATCCGTGAAGGCACAAGTGTTCGAAGAGAGAGTGGACCTGAGCAACGACATGACTGGGTGGCAAATGATCGCAGTGGGAGTCAGAAGAGTCGTCCTTGCGCGAGGAGAGCTTGATAGACTCGAGGGGCCAGGATATGCAGCGAGGAGGGCGGAGCTGCGCCGAAAGGCGCAAGAAGCCGCGAGAACAAGGGAACGGCAGGCGGCGGCGGCGGCGCAGAACGAGACAGAAGAGAACGACGCGACAGAGGAGGAAGTGACAAGGGAGAGAGCGACGAGAGTGAGCAAGAGGCGTCGCGCCGCTCGGGCGTGCAGCTCGCCGCGGCCATATGTGCGTCGATACGGCGGGGCCAGCGCGAGCGGAACGGGAAAGGCGAGGGTTGGACCTTGTGTGGTTGTCAGTGAAGGGGGAACATGGGGAACATGGGGAACATGGGGAACATCTCGTGTTCACACTCAAACAAAATTCTTACGACGAATTCTCAGCCCGCCACTTACTGCCAGCCTCTCTGACTGCCCAGGGTCTCACCACGATGCCGCCCGAGTACTCTACCTCCCCCATCTCTGTACAGTGGGTTGCGGGCATTAAGAAAACGTAGTATTAAGAAACCACGCCGAGCGATTTCCGCAAAAATCTAAGAAACCACGGCGCGCCGCAGACGCGGCCCCGAGAAAAGGCCAGAAACGAGTGTGTGATTCACTGTGTGTGAACGGGAGCCCCAGCTCAAAAATTTCTCTTCGCCTGCGGCGCGCGCACTTGTCACTTTCCAAGTCTGCGGTGTTCTGAGTGGAGTGGATGGAGGCGTGTGTGCGTCTTCCCCCGTCATCCAGAGAGCCGACTCAGCGGCAGACTCTGGCATCCGATCGCCCTCGCGGACCGGCAGCTTACAGCTTACCTCTTACTTACCTAAAAATCCTTCGGGCCCGCCGGCTCTGCTGGCTTGAGTGCCGGCCGGAGCTAAGAAACCACGGCGCGGGGTGGATGACGGCTGTGGAAAGGCTTAGAAACGGCGGCGTGCCGCGGCATCCTGTTTTCTTAATGCCCGCAACCCACTGTACACAGCGCTGTACAAGCTCGTCGGCGGGGCGCGGGTCGGCGCCGCCGGCAAGCGCTGGCAGCGGGCGCGCAGACAGGCGCGCCTACCCGTCAAGATGGGCGGCATGGGCCTCACCAGCGCCGTGGACATTCGCGAGCCGGCGTGGATTGGCACGTGGGCGCTCGTCGCTGGGCCCATGCGCCAGCTGCATGCTCCTTTCCGCGACCTTGACGTGAGCAAGGCGCCGGGCTCCGATTTCGACGAGCTGCGGGCGGCGCATGACAGGCTCAAGAAGGAGCACGGCGAGATCACGGCGACGTGGAAGGAGTGGGACGCCAAGACGAGGGCGGAGTACTTTGACCTGGTACGACAGGCAGAAGAGGGCGGCCCGGTCTGGGACGCGAACCCTCGTGGTCCACTCGCCCTCACCGGCGAAGTGAGCGTTCGGGTCGTCGTGCTCCTCGTCTGCCGGGGTCGCAGCAGACAGCCTCGTTGCCGTCGTCGCCGGTCAGGCCGACGCAGCAGCCCGCGTGGCAGTAGGCGAGCAGCTCCGAGGTGTTTCAAGTGAGAGGCTCCGGCTCAGGTCGTGGGGCATAGTCGGGGTAAACAGGGTCTGGGGCGGAGGCCCCAGCGGCCCGCCGCAGGCGCCGCCGGAGGCTGGCCCGCCGCAGGCGCCGATTTTTTTGGCGTTTTTTGCTCAAAATTGAGATATTTCTCATCAAATTCTCATCAAAATCGAGCTCGCTACGAGCTCTCTAACTGGTGCACAGCATCTCCTCGTTGAGCCTAGCGGCGCCCGTATCGCCCACGCCCACATTTCTTCTTCTTCTTGCCCTTCTTGCCCTTGGCCCTTGCTGCACTTAGCCGCTCAACCTCCGCCAGCAGCATCATGTACACATTGCGCTCCATGTCGGCCACCATCATCTCTTGCCGCCGCTGCAGCTGCGAGTAGCGCAGCTGCATCCGGTGGATCTCGCGCGGCCGCCGGGCGCATATTATTCGCACCGACCGACAGTACTCCACCGCCATACCGTTTTTATGGCGGTTGTATTAAACATGGTTTCGTATAAAGAATACTCACTCACTCACACGTCACACACTAGAGCGAGCATCTGGTTAAATTATTGTTTGTTCTTCTTTTTCTTGTTTTGGCTAGTTCCATTTCACAGTAGGACAGCCCGCTTACACAATCTTGATTTTTATATTACCCAAAAGCTAGGCCCACAACGCCCTCTATGTTGGGTCAAGGCGGGCGCCTAGAAGAAGGCGCCGCCCCCCGAGGAGGAATCCCACCCGTACCCCGAGCCCCCGTCGAACAGCGCGTCGAGCGCGTCGACGTCGCCTTCGTCGTACTCGAGTACTCCTCCGCGAGGAACCGGAGGTGCCTTCCAGAGGCAGCTGTGACCCCGCCGAGTGGACGGGGGCTCTCTGCTGGTGCCCAGTGACTCTGTCCGCTGTCTGCGGTCGGCGG